>NC_051141.1:13269506-13308874 GCF_014839805.1 Manduca sexta
CCTTATAGGATCACTTTGCCGTCCGTCCGTCTGTCTAGACCCTTTTTCTCAGGAACGCGCAGAGGTATTAAGCTGAAATTGATATCAAATACTCGGGTCTATAATACCTTTAAGCTGTAACAAAATCAAACTGCTATGTCAACGCAACCAAAAGAAAAAACAATTTAAGCCGCATTTTTTAAATTCGCAACTACTCGCAAGGGAATTAAAACCTAAAGGGTACTTTTAGCCCGACCTAGAATCTTGAAATTTGGCGTGAAGCAATGTTTTGTAAACCTTACATTTTAAACCTGTGTCTTTAATTAATGCTCCTCCAACTTTCCATGTGTTAAAGATTTCATTTTGCAATAAAAATACCATAACTATGACTCGATTGTCGTGATGGGTGAACTTTTACTTGTATATCTACAGGTTTGTACGGAACCCTCGGTGGGCGAGTCCGTCTCACACTTGGCCGGTTTTACGCCTGTTTTGTAACGATATCTTCGCGTTATTGCGCCTAATTTGTCATTGCGGTGCGTTTGAAATTTCTAGATACCAAAATGTTTCTTATTAAATTATCTATTTAAAAGTGTTGGTTGCAAATTAAAATTATGTGTACTTTAGGAGAAGTTGCACGAAACCAACAATTCGATTAGGATTGTCATTATGTAATTCACGAGATAATATCCATTATAAAAAATAGCACCCAAAGTAAAGAATTCACATATTGCGGATATACTTAATTGTTTTAATATTTTTTACGTGTAAGAATTATAAATTTCAAATAGATACTTCTAAAAACACATTTAGTGCGCCTGTTTGCTGGGGGAGAGCCTTAAGAAATGAGAACGCATAACTAGTTAGTTAGAAATGCGTTAGCTAAATAAAACTCCACATTACGATGGAACTATAATATTATTTTCCAACGTATCCATAACACACAAAACGTTTTTACAATGCCATCTATCAGTAAAGACATGTAAACGAAGACTTCTTTAGACTGTACACAGATGGCGCTAGAGAGGCGCGTCGGTCCCGCCCCGGCCACCACCTACGCTTTATAGACCTATAAATATGCTAATTTGGCTACGACTCTTTATAACTTAATTAATAACCAGTACTATACCGGCCGAGATTATGATTTAGAACATTTTATGTGGTAGTATTTAATTGACGGCCGGCCGCGTCGCGTGACCGCGGCTGAGCGCTCTTTTGTCGTCACTCGTCACATACTTTTATGAGTGATGTAAAATAATGAAAAAATACCATGTAACGTTGTATTTTTTATGTCCTGATGTTTGATTTAATGCTGCGTTGTTAACGCTTGTTTTTGTTGTGGTATCTTCGTGTTATTGCGCCTAATTTGGTAATGTGATGCGCTTTTGATGTTACAAAGTTTTATCAAAGGTATTCACTTTTTAATATAGCGATTGAACCTCACGCCACATATCGTCTTGCATATTAAAAAAATATTATGTACTACTTAAATGATTTAATTTTGTTTCTGTAGACTGTTTGCAACATTATTATTTAAATATGTGAGATAAATAGTTTATAATGTGTATAGCGTGTTCAAGAGTTTCAGAAATGTAAACAAATATATTGTTGACGTTACCGTTCAATTCTACCCCTTATAATTATCCAGAACATTTGTTCTTGACGTTAATGTAGACGATTGATTGGAACTAACACTAGTATTTATACACGCACAGTCTCACGAACTTGTAACCTTATCTGGCGATACAAAGTATATTAAGTATAATATATTTGTTCTATATACATTATACCTATGTATTTTAAGTACACGTTTTTTTCCACGATTTCTAACGCAGTCATTATAATGTTCTAGAATTGACATATTATTTAAAAAAGTATCTTTACATGTATATTTCGTTTTCTTTTGACTTAATAATTAAATTATCTTCCATCATTTCAGTTATAATCTTGTTAATATTATACATGCGAAAGATTTTGAAAATAATTCGTCGTACAGCCTTTCAGCCGGCGCTATGTATCGCTATAGTGTTTTAGGGACTTCTATATCTTGAAAAGCTCCACACGCCTCAAGCAAGCAATGCAGTGCATAATTCTAGGTTATCCTAGAATTATGCACTACATTTAATAAAAGTTTCTAGTTTTAAATAAAAATATATACTATTTATGAATTAAGAAGTTTATTATGTGTTTTTTTTTACATTTATTTAACCTATAAGGTCAGAGGGGGAAGGCGCGCCGAAGGTGTAAGTGCACCTGCCCTAAAAAATCGGAAACTATTGATGTTATTCAATTACCGCAATCTTATATCTATGCTACTAACTGAAATACAGTTCCTACTAAAAATATAAATGGCTCTGTTCATTTTAATACGATTTATTCGCCATTTTATTTTAAGTGTCATTTAGACCAGAGATGACCCCGTGTAGGATAACATCAAATATTTCAAGAAATGTGTTAAATGTTATTATCTTGTAGTACATAGTTTAAACATTTTATTTTAACTTCCTGTCTGAATTTTAGTTATATTTTAGTTATATATATAAAGGATTTTTTAGTAAAACAAAAAAAAATTACCTCAAAATTGTCGAGTAGGGAAAGTGCGCTACAGTTATTACTCGTATGGCGCACTGGCCCCTGAACCATATACCAACCTTTTTTGAGAATGTTTTACCAACCCGGAAGAAACAGTATTCTAATGAATGTAACTAAATGACGAGACGAACATGCCGCTCGCCTGATGGTAAGCGATATCACCACCCATAAACAGCTGCATCATACCGAACATCATACCGAACTTTCAATGACAAAGTCACCCTAAGACAAGTTGTTAGTCTCACAATGTCCAATAAATGCACTGGCTTCAATATCCTTCATAGAAATAGACATTATAGTACGTTGTTCCTTTACTAAGACCATATCTCGTATATGAGATACTTACTACCGGTAGGTCACAATACTTGACATTATTACACTCTATGACGAGGACTGTACGAGATTCAGGCTCTAAAGCTTATCTACTGGCCTTGTAGAATTATTATCATTAAAATGTTATTCTTACAGCAATATTTTTAGTACTCAAGGTATTTTGTTTTGAGCCGACTTAAATAAAAAGGGGTATTAGTTAATTCGTCGTATATTAGTATGTTTTAGATGGTTCGTTTTTAGGAAAGAAATACTGAAATACCTTGGTCGAGAGAAACTTTACGTGAAGAGACTGCAACTGCTCGATCAGGCACGTTATCTGGGTATAATGCAGCTAAAACATATATAATGTCAAATCCTAAGTAATGAGTTATATCGCATTCAATTCGTACATTTTGTATGTTTCTTTTTAGTTTTTAATAAATAAAATGGATTTTGCATTAAGCCTCCGATTTTTTTATTCCAACATATCCGCACACAAAACTCTAATATTAATACTAAATATAACAAAAAATGTGTTAAATGTTTTGAAGCCCCGATTTACAAATGCGTCGCGCCCTTGCCCTAAATTTGATTTGACAGTCATAGTTTGCCATAATATTGAGTGATTAAAAATTATCCAAGAGCAATGCGGGTAAAACTTATTTTCAATGGACTAGTGTTTTCTTTATAATGTTTCATATTGGCGAATTTTTTTACATCTACCCCGATTCCGGAGGCAAGTGCCTCTCCTACCATTTTTTTTTTGCTTTAAACAAAATATTATTAATTTACTGCCTTATTTTCTTGAATGGCCATGGGTCGTTGTCACAAAATTCCAAATATTTTTTAAATAATACAATTACACTCTTAAGTCAGCAAAAAAAGAAATTTTGCATTGAATCTAGCTATCAAAATTTTATGGCGCACTTTTCCCCACTGACCTTGATATGTTGTGTAGTGTCAAAACAAAAAGATTAAAAACTGTCATAACTTAGCCACGACTTGATCAAATCGAATTAGCGGCTCGATTCGCAAGTAACGTAATAAGAAATACTTATGGAAAGAAAAAAAATCCTTTGACTCGTGACGCGTATTTAAGTTGCCGTGTCTATAAGATTTAATCGGCCACATTAGCCGTGCGTTGCCCAATATTTGTTTGCCGTGCGCCAAGGGCCCTTTTGTATATTTTATAATGCCCCTGGACAAACACACACAACTGGTTTCGGGGAACAACTTTATGTTACCATCGTAACTTAGAGCGCCTTTTGTCTTCTTTATAAAGCTCGTGATATGTTTAAGTTTTAGACTGTTTGTTTTATACATACTTATGTACCTATGTGATGTCGTATTAATGGAACAATTACGAGCAGTGTGGCGGCGTGTGTGTGTGGGTAATGCGCCATAGCAGAGGTCGGCATTACTCTTAATAACATTGTTTAAATTTGAAGAATCCGACGTCATAAACTAAATTAAACACACAATTAACACATATAACTGCAATAAGTAAGTATATAGATACTAAGTCTCGTTGCCGGCCGATTTAGATTTGTAGCACGGTAGTCGTGAAAGCTGCTAAGCTCATCATCCAGTGGTTTCATTCACTAAGACTCGAAGCTTAGTAATATGCACTGACGGATGCAATGTGTGTGCGTGAGATCTCGGAATATGGATAATGGAATGAATAAATTAAAACAGTACCCGGTCGGTGTTCATTGTCAATTAGTTCTCGAATCAATATCACCATATTTAGGACATGAATGTTATAGCATTCTGGGTTTAATTTTTTGTATAACTTTTCTATTGTCCAGTAAAGAATAAAGTAGGTATATATACTTACTGACCTTATGTGTTGTTTCGCATAAATGCATTAGATACGTTGAATTGCATCATGTTCGTTAAATATTAAGGTTGTCGTTTATTCAATTTACATAACATTGAAAACAAAAACAAAATTTTCATTCAAAAACGCAATTAGTATATTAGAACTCTTTTCGCGTGTATTAAAGGTATAGATGATATAGAAAAAAACAGTTATAATAAAAAGGTATTTCATCGCTGGCAGTGTTAAATATTACGTACATCTATAATATTCCTAAAGGCATTGGAAATTTTTTTTATAATATTCGGTTTCATAGATTAATTAAACCATGTAGTGGCGCAATTTAAAATTTATAGATAAGATAAAAAATATATAGTAAGTAATTAACACATACCAAACATAAAATAAAAATTATATATAAAGTAATAAATACATAAGCTTACCAAACATAAAGTAAAAACTATAACATCATAAAATTTTACTCTAAAATAGCAGTCTAAAGTCCTACTTATATTATAAATGCGAAAGTTTGTGAGGATAGCTGTATGGATGTTTGTTTGTTCCTCTTTCACGAAAAAACTCTTAAACGGATTGAGATGAAACTTTACATTAATACTGGTTATACACCAGAATAACACATAGGCTATAATTTATAATGGTTTTGTGTAATATGTCATAATATAACGATACATATCAAGGGAGTCGTAAAAAAAAGGTATCTTGGCCTACGCTGCCTAACTGTTGGAGACAAAGATGATGATGATAATACCTACCGTGGGATTGTTTATTTTAAATAGTTCTAAATAAAAGACCGCGACGACCTTTTATATGGAAGCCACTGTGACCGAAATAGTGAGCCATAAATATAATTAAATCGGATACATTTTTAGCGGATTTTTGTCCCGAAAACTCCTTCACGCGGCGCAGCCGCAAACAAATGCTAGTTATTTACTTTAAGGAGTTTAAAGTAGGTTATATATAGTTTAGTTAGTTACCTACGGCAATGTTCACGATATAGCCGTCATCGCTAGTTGTTGCATCTAAATTGTCTTCAAGCAAGTTATCATCTAGATTAAGACCAGAGCCATTACAATGTATATTTACACTAGCTTTTGCTTGCATGGAAGAGTTTTCCGCGATGAAAGTCTCGCTATATATTTCCCGGATAAAAGTAGTCTATGTCCTTCCCAGGGTCTCAATTGAATCCCATACCAAAACTTTCCCATTGTCGGTTGACGATTTAATGATTATTTTTGAGTTCAATTTCGTATAGCCGCGGAATGGTTCCATTTAATTTTATTGGCACCTTGTACTACGAAGATGCAGAAGAGTTTGCCTCTAAATGAAATAGAAAGAGAATGATTCGTTTTGCAGTGGATTCAATTGATATACTTTATACCTACGAAGTAAATACACAAGTAATATATAGTTTAGAATTTGTGACTTATGTTTATAAATCTGACAGACATTTTTGGAAAGTTATTTGAGTCGATGTAAAATATTGTTAAAAGCTTTTTTTTTATTATACCTAAACGCGATAATGCATATCTGGCTAAAGAGATTAAAAGCTTAAGCGACATTAAAATATTGAAAAACGTATAATATTTTTTTATTTCCGCACTGGTACTTGACTTTTTCTGTTCAATGATCTTCTGTTCAATGACTGTCAGATATCTTATATTAAATCGATAGCTCTGGAAATCAGAAATGATGTATACGATTTCTATATTGTATTATATCTATCAGTGGCTATGGGTCCATGTATCCCGATCCCTACCCGCTTCTTTCCAATTCCTATAAAATCGAATTATTAGCATTAAAACGATTTGCAGCCCACATTATGCATACTAGCACATTTATGTTGTGCAGTTTGCCGTTCGGAAAATCTAAGTTTTCGTCACTTGTTTTAATAATGATTTATCGATTCATTATTGAGCCTTAATAAAAAAAAAAACTATTTATCGCATGAAGAAGTCACTGAGATATAAAATACATTTTCTTCTAGTTGGTTAATATTTTAAACCACTGATATATTCCGCAAACCGAACCTTTGCATTTATCACGGGCAGTTACTACAAACCAGATTCTATAATAAAAGCTTGGTGACAAGTTGTTGACGCGGTGTAATTTGCACGCATCAGTGGAGAGGGATCTCACCCATCAATCATCATAAAGGATGTAGTCACCCAAGATCTCACTTGCAGACATTGGAGGTATTGTAAAAACGCTTGCATAGTTGAATCAGATGCCTCATCATTGTCGTCCCTACCCCTAGGGCAGTGGAGGTAGTTTATATCGTAATTTTGTTGTCTTAAAACGTTTAATTGTTTAAAGCTTAACTTATCACCCTTGTTTTAATAAGTATGTATAATCAGCGTGCGTAATAAGTATATTTTTGAACTTACAATCTTATGTACATTTGCCAACCCTTTGTTTATAAAGGGCGTTCATTAAAGTGATTTAATGATAATTTTTTACCTAAAAGATTGTTAGGTTAAAAATGAGCAATATTATTTATTGTTAGTGGATCGTGGCTTCCTGGACTCGGTTATTCTTAACTAAACTTCAATAGATTTCTGCTTTCATTATAATAAGTAGGTATCTATCATATATTTTGAAGATACATAAATGATAATATTATGAGTCCACCCGGCCGTTCTATCCAACCGATATCCCTATTGTTTTAAAATAAAGTGTTATTAATGCACACATTATTTATCATGTATTGCAAATTACTTAACTTTCACGAACTGTGAATCAAGTTGAGAAATAAAGTTATACATCCTTTGGTACATGAATTATGTTTACATAACCAAATATAGCTTGTTTTTGTTTATTTGTTTCTTCTTGGTATCTTTTTTTTCTTGAACTGCTTAAGTTGGGGGGACGCTAGGTTCATACATAACATCACGCATTTTATCCCTGATGGGGTATGCAGAGGCGCAACTAGGGCACCCACTTTTCGCTAAGTATGTTCCGTCCCATGATGTGATAGGGGGCGAGCCTAACGCCATATCGGGCACAAATTCCAGACTCCGGGCTGATACTGAGCAGAAAAACCCAAATATCACTTTGCCCGACCCGATTCGAACCCAGGACCTCAGAGTGCTATTGTACCGGACGCTAGGTTCAACGTGCAACTTAACCAGAGGTTCCCAAGCATTTTTCTCTCAGATTAGTTTCAACGGTAATTTCGACCATATCCCTTAGAATATAAAAGTTTTTATATGTAACAGTCGCCGAGCTGATCAATATATTATAATCTGCCTACATTGACAGGTGAAGCCAGTCAAGACCGGCGATAGCTTAGTTGGGTGTGGAAATTGACTGCCGAGACGAATGTCCGCAGGTTCAAAATCCAAGGGCTTACATATCTGTACTTCTAGAATTATCTGTATATTCTTTGTGAATTATCGCTGTCTTTAACGGCGAAGGAAAACATTGTGAGGAAACTTGCATACCTGAGAAGTTCTCTAAAGGAATTTTGAGGGTGTGTGAAGTCGACCAACCCGAGCTAGGCCAGCGAGGTATACTAATTCCAGACTCCGGGCTGATACTTCGCAGAAATCCCACGTATCATTTTGCCCGAACCGGGATTCGAACCTAGAACCTCAGAGCGCTGTAGTACTGCGCATACAGTACAACTACGCCACGGAGGCAGTATATAAGTCATATAAACCTGATTCCTACTTATGTTATAAATGCGAAAGTTTGTGAGGATGGATCGATGTATGTATGTTTGTTCTTCTTTCGCGAAAAAATTCGTGAACGGATTTCGATGAAACTTTACATTAATACTGGTTATACATCAGAATAACACACAGGCTACAATTTATAATGATTTTGTGTAATTGGGTCATAATATAACGATAAATATCAAGTAAGTCGGAAAAAATGCTATCGTGGTGTATGCTGCCTAAATCGTTGGAGGTAGACAAAGATGATGTAGCGTAGGATTGTGTGTCTTAAATAGTTCTAAATAAAATTCCGCTACAACATATATCACTATTATATTCACTATATATAGCCACTATGACAAAAATAGTGAGCCATAAATATAATTAAATCGGATACTTTTTCCAGCGGACTTTTATCCCGGAAAACTCCTTCATGCGGGCGCAGTCGCGAGCAAATGCTAGTTATATTATGTATATTATAAACCAAAATTTTAGTTCTTTGGTATGAAAACTACAGACATTGTTGTAGAACTCGTTTACGAACTGTGAATCCGCATTTCTTGGCCACGCCGAGGTAGAATTAAATCGGGTCTTCCGCGAACTCCTGAGGGTCCACATGGATCTCTTTGGGAATAAATGAACTTGACTTTCAATATGCATTCAATTATAATTAGTCATCAAACATAAGCATTATTTTTATTATCTTATCAACGCAATGCAACACGAGTAGTCATTAAATAAAGAAAATGCTCCTTTATTTATTTTTTTGTCATGCAATTTTTAATTGATATTTATACTAAACAGGTTAGTTTTGACATTGCGTTACTAAATGAAACCATATACGTCTTTATCTCTATTGAAGTAGTAACCGTGGATCGTTTATGTTCAAAAAAGTTTTTGCATAGCACCGGCAAGGATAGTCGTTGTTGGTCATGCTCACGCTCGTGGAATTTTTACATAACATGGTGGGGTTTTCCTCCTTTGGAGATACAACAAAGTAATGTGTATAACGAAATTGTAGTTTTCCAAGACGATTCGTTTCAATCGTGTAAATTGTTTTTCTAATTGTACGTGATAGTGTTTAAACTATTAAATCGATTTTAATATTTTTCTTTCACTAATATGATTTATTATTGCACGTTTCATGCCCGAAATTAAATTGTATCCCAGTTGCTATACACATATACATTACAGCTAAATCTATTGTATTAATACCTATGTATTACAGTTAAAATGCATTCTCACTGTAAAGTATATTTTTTATGTCATGTTAAGATTGCCCGTTTATAAAATAGTTTTTATATTTGCGAGCTAGCGGTCGCGGCGTGTAGTGTGCGCGGGCGCCGCGACTGCCAGTGCGAACGCGATCTCTCGCCGGCTTGATCGTCGAGCTCAACGAGCCGAGCAGCGGCGAGCGCGAGCAGTAACGCGAACGGCAGCGCGAGCGCGGCCTGTGCGGCTCGTGGCTCGCGGGGCGTGTTCTTGAAGGCGGCGCGCCCTTCCCATTCGCCAGTGACTGCCGAGTACGGCCCGCCTCCGCCCCGGCCGCCCCGCGCGGTTCGCGTTCGCCGCTCCCGCTCAGTGCTTCGCGAGTCTTCGGCGGCGTCGCACGTGTTGCGAGCTTACAGAACACATTTATCACGTTACAGACGCAGTTCCTTCTTACCGGATAACCGGTCGCGACGTAACGCGGCGGCCGCCGCGTGCTTATTAAGTTCGGGGTCGTCAACGGACTCGTCTCGCCAAAAATCATTTTATAAAGCGCCACAAGACCTACGGTTTTCAAGAGCCGCCAGAGTTGCCAGAGCCACCGCATCGTTGTCAAGTACAGACGAATCATTTGGAGAAGCAGTTACATTTAGACCACCAAAGGGCACTCGGCAATTACCAACAACTGTGTTTTGGGCAACTACAAAGGAATCGTCCAAGGCATCAGTACCGTTTAGACCATCACAAGGGATACTCCAACTACCAGCCGACATAACCGCGGGACTTTGGGCAACTTCGGGCGAACCATTTAGTGAAGCAGTACCATTTAGATCACCTCAAGACCAACGCACTTTACCAGCCGCCAGAGCTCCTGAACCCGCCAAAGCTGCCGTTTGGGTGGCAACTTTGGACAAAACTATAACTGGACCTGCAATCATAAAAATACCAGAGAGCATACACCAACTAAGGCTTGCCAGGGCTCCCTTAGCGTTCGAATCTGCCACCCACCGTGCTCCCCAGCAACCGCCGGCGGTATGCCGGCAGAGGAGGAGCCCATCAATATGGAAGGCAGAGAGACGCCGCAACAATTCTGCCTAAGGTGGAACAATTACCAAAGCAATTTAACATCATGTTTTGACCAGTTACTCCAGACGGAATTATTCGTAGATGTAACTCTGGCGTGTGAGGGCCAAAAATTAAAAGCGCACAAATTGGTGCTTTCGGCATGCAGCCCATATTTCCAAGAACTTTTAATAGATAACCCGTGTCAACATCCCATAATAATTATGAACAATGACATTAAATATTGCGATTTAAAGGCGGTAGTATATTATATGTACCGTGGCGAAATAAATGTGTCCGAAGACCAAATACCTGCGTTGCTGAAGGTGGCTGAGACGCTAAAAATCCGCGGCCTGACGGACGTAAGCCCCTCGCAGTCAATGTTGCACGAAGAGGGCCGTACACCCAAAAGGACCATGACTCGGGATAAGTCGCCACAACCGGAGCGCACGCGCCGTCGCCTTTCAGAAAACCGCGAGGCGGCCGGTTCGCAAGAGACACGGCGCGCTTCTCCCGGGTCGCCGCCGGCAGCTCCTGCCGACCTGTCTGGCTTCCCGCGGCGCCTCGCCCGGAGACGCGCCGCCGCCGCCGCCGATGCCGCCGCTGCCCACCGACGACGCAGACATCAGGCCCGGCATCGCGGAAATGATTCGGGAGGAGGAGAGGGTGAGTATCCACGTGGCGCACGCCGTTTCTCAAAGTTTTCCCGCCGGTGCGAGGCGGCGCGGTGGTGCGGCGGTACAGTGGAGCGCCCCGCGCGCTCTCCGCACCACCCGCGCCACCTCGCACCGCCCCTACGACGGACTAAACTTTCCGTATCGCATTGCATTACGTGTAATTTATTTTGGAGGTTCTACATTGTTCCCACTAATGTTAAAGTTGTAATAGAAAGTTTCGGCGGCGTCGGGGCCGCTCGGCTCGGTCCGTTCGGGTCGTGCTGGCCGTCTGAGCGTTACTCTCTAGTTTATGCTCCGTCAACAAGTTTTTGTGAAACTTTTTTTGAGATATATATCACGATGTATGTAGTCAACTTTATTGAGCGACGTACTAGGGAGTACATAGTGAGACTCTTGCCACTTTGTTATACATTATTCAAATTTTTTTTGGAAATAAAAAATATCTTGTAAACCAAGTGTAACTAAAAAAAAAACAAGTAGTTAAGATTGGAATTTAAATCTTTGCAGCAAGTTGAGTAGTGTATAGTTTGAGGCAGATGTAGCCGTCAATGTCCTACGATCGTTGTATTTAATGTATTGGCTTCTTTGTATGCATTACGCTTATACGTACCTACTTTATGTTGGTTTTATATAAATAGCATCAATAAATAATAATAATAATAAGTTTATTGAATAAAAAAATAATAATGTGTTTTACAGTTAAAAACAGTGGTTTAACAAAACAAATTTCTAAAAACAAAAAAAAAGTATTTACTAGGGCTATCCAAACTAGGCCCTGCATGTACCTTGGGATACCATTAAAAATTAAATGTCGTGTATAATTTGTAAATGATCAAAATTAAGTAAATAAAAATATTGACAAGGTAACTTAGAGAATTAAATTAAATACGTTCATAACATATGAGATCTAATTTTAGTCCTATGCATAGGCCATAACATAGCTATGGTACGTAAATCTAACCTTACGTAACTACATTAATCTAAACATATAATTTTAATAATAATAATAAATAATAAATATGAATTTGGTTTAAAATTAAATATCACGCGTCAATTTACGCTAACTTCAATTAGTGTCGACTTATATAGGGCCTCTATTGCCCGTACGACGGACATAATTATGGAGTTTATCGAATCCAGACCTAGTTTTTATTTTAATAAATGTTCTATAAAATTAATGTTTTAAGTAGCTGGTCGGGGCAAAGTATCATGTTATTATCTATTGTCTATGTCTTTTAAATTTATTTTTTTTGAAATTCTTTATTATGTACTTAATTTATATTGCAACAACTAGTGGCTGTCCTATATTTATATATAAATATAGACACGAAGTTATTGGTGCGGAGAATTTCTACGCCAAGTATGAAATTATTTGCATATTGGGAACATTGTGTTGTAACTGTATACCAATTGTGAATATACTTGCTTATAGGTGATATTTGAATAAATCGAAGCTTTCGAAAATATCTTCGTTTGTATTAAAATCACGTTGAACAATTAACCAATTTCAGAGTTTATAGGGTACATTTTTATTATTTAGTATATAATTTGCTTATGAATGTAGCCTATAATTTCGTATATATTTAGTACTAAGCACACCCCTACTAAAGTAGTTCGGCATGTCAAGTAAAGTTGAAAATGTACAAATAAATTTTAAGTTGGCATTTTTATAGTAAAGAAACCAATCATTACTTTAATTTTATTTAATTACTTGCGTTTCCTCGCGGTTCTGCCCGCGTGAAAAAGGTTTGCCGGGATAAAATGGAGCCTATATTTTAAGTTAGACCTCTGGCAAATACATCAGTGAAAACTGCATTCAATTTCATGCATTATTTTTAACGTGATGCGCATGCAAACATACAGACAGGCATAAATTTTAAAACCTGTTGTTTTGGATTCTGTTGCTCTAATAAAAGTCCCCATATTAGCTTTTCTTCAATATCTGTAATGCTTAGACATCGTTCTGTTAAAATTTTGTTATAATAATATGTAAATTACTTAATAGTCATTATACAATAAATTATAGCTATATCACTAGTTAGTGATGTAATCTTATCTTATTAGTATTATAAATGCCTACGTTTGTGAAAATGTTTGGATGTTCGTGAGAAGTAAACACGTAAAACCTCCAAACGGTTTTGGATTCAATTTGGCATATGGTTTGACAGTGCCATGTATAAGCATATAGATATTTTACCTTAGTAATTTTCTCTAGTAGAATTTTTTATTTGATTTTAAAATAGTTTCCACTGACGTACGTGCAGCGATATGGTCGCTTATATAAATCATTTCTTTGTGGAATGATCATCAAGTATTAAACGACTTATTATTTACCATTAAACTATTTTTCTATGGACTATTTTATCATCAGAATCAGCTATAAAACTCCAAACTAGAAACCCTACATATGGTTAGGCAATAATATAGTATTTAGCGTTGTTGCATTGAATAATACAGCGATATAGTACTCTTTTAACAATGCCTTGTATAATTTAGCGTTTTGCCACAAAAACTGGGTCTTGCACGTTTAACAAAAGCACATTGTGCACTTACAATTAGGTAACAAATCAACATAGATAACGTGTACGTTAGCGGTTATGCCGTCCCACTAACTTCAAACACAAGTAGAGCCGTATTGCCAACACGTACTTACACCAGCCAAGAGTCCAATGTTACATTTCCTTACGCAAATTCAAAGGTTCTTGTGTTGTATTCTAGAAGAAAATTGATTGGTTTTGCGCAATTATGTTTATTAATTAATTATAAAAAATAAATATAATCTAAATACAGATACATAAATATATTAATTAATAAAATAATTTGTATCCAAAATATTGATTTGCGTTTAAACTACTTAAATCAATTTAATCTTAAACAGCAAGCACGTCGGAAAACAAAGCAAAGTTCCAAACGCAACAAATGACCGCGTCCGAACAGTTTGCAATCAACTTGCCATAATTAAAAATTCATTAAGTACAAACACTTTGAAATAATAAACGAATAACAAAAATATATAGTTATATATATGCGAGATTAATTTATGCTAACACGATAAAGGATTTATTATAGTTTGTTCGGTAAATCGGCACGGGGAGGGGAGCGATAAGCGCTTTTAATGGCTTATGTTTTACTTTCAAATGGCTTGACAATTACTATTCAAGTTTCTAGATGTCGGGTTTTGAATCGTTGTTTGTAACATTTATTTCAACCGTAGGCTAACACTACTATATGTAAATTATATTTTCTTATATTATTTTCACTCATTATATAACTATTCCCCGCAATTTATACAAATAGCTTTTAACTGCATATTTTTCAATATTGTTCAGATAAGTGCGAAAAATATAATATCATCATTTAAAAATGATGTACTTAGCACGTAAATGTTATAAAAATAACGTCAAAATTTCACATTTTGTCTAAAATACGTATCAATGGAACTGTATGCGGATGAGAGCGTCCTTAACTTATGTATGATATACAGAGTGACAAAATTAGATTTGTCTAAGATGTTATATGAATAATGTATGTCTGAACTCATCTCGGTGTGGCATTTACAATTTTAGTATCTACCTGACTGTTTGTTTGTAACGGAATGGAAGTCAGACGGACGAGGTTCATCATAAATAAATCATCGTTCAATGTGAACGACCAGTGGAAGAGTGATTTTTGAATTCGATGTTCATTTAAGCATCATTTCAAACCGACTTTTAATATCATTTTAGTTGTTTGTAAAGGAGACTGCTACAAACCAAAAGTGATGTCAAATTAATTATTAAAAAATATTACGCGTTTGGCGAATGGCACGAAGCAAATGTATGGAAAAGTACTTCAAGTAGGAAATAATCAAATTATCATTATTATTATACCTTATATTGTCATCGCAAACTTGCTAAGCTACATTTATCCGATTTAAACCCGACGATATAGTTTTAATTGATTTCATTAGCTTCTGTAGCATTCGAATTTACTGCTACCGCAAATATTTGGCTGTTACGAGATTGCTTTGGTGCGATCAACGGGATGTCTCTTCTAGTTGCTGAAAGCCTCCTTTGGAGGATTTGCACTTAATCTAGTCGCCGACCGAAACCAAACATTCAGACGCGTGCAGCCAATGTGACAACGTGGCTCGAGATACGTACCTACGTAAATACATCGGTTTAATTTCTATTTTTTGGGTCGTTTTACTTTCCAATGGCTATATTTGCAGTATCAATCAGTGAGAGTTTGATTAATTGATGTCTGATATCGTAATATAAAAATGAGTGTGTGATGAGTAGTAATACACATTTTATTGTCAATGAGGGCAACAAAATAATTTCCAGGGGTCACTGGTGGAGCCACCCTGGTGGCTATAACTATGCGGTTGTTGCTCTATCTGCGAAATCTTAATGAAAGCTTAGAGGCTCAATCAGTGTTTTAGTCGGTCTGTAAGTCCGCGCGGCGTTCAGCATCACAAAGAAACATGGCGAGTGGAATTGCTCACCGCTAATAAAGATAAAACGGTAATTACTTTTGTAACGGTTGTGAATCACCGCCGGCCGATTTGTGCGTGGACTCCTTCACTCGCGCCTCGTCTGATTAAACACCACGCTCCTGTTACACTTATGGTATGGTACTAGCCGACTACTTATTGATACATTATGATTTATTGTTATAACATACGTTATTATTAATAAAAGATTTTTTTTTTTTCGTAGGTCGTTTGTTTTAATTTTAACACGTACATAATTTGTTTCATTGGTAAAAAAAAAACTTTCCTCCTACTATTTTTTTAAATTACGTTAAATTTATTTTTAAACATTACTCATTTACGGTTTGTAACATTTAATTATTTCATTTTATCGTAACGTAATTAAAATTTTATAGAAATATTAATAATATGGTTCCAATCAATATTTATTAAGGCGTGAAATTAAAAATATAATACTGTTATTAATAATCAAGGCGCTAGTAAAAAATAATTATTTTTTACCCATTCGTTTGTTATGTTTATTTAAAATAAAATGCTTTTAGTTTTTAATTTCATATTATGGTATGTTTTGGATTTTTTGAAAACTTTAGCGATTATGAAATAACAACATTTTTAAAACGTTAGGCCGGGGCCCAGGACATATCGATGAAATAACTTAGTAATAGAATCCGAATTTGATAATTTAGACTTACTTTAATTTTATTTAACTTATGTAACATTTATTATGAACTAGTTGACCTGACAGACGTTGTCCCGTCTTAACTATGAATTTGCAGCGCGCATTCTGTCAATCGCTGACAGTTATTTCAAACAATTGACAGTTATATAAAATTAATATTTTCGTTATCTTAAATTTTCTAATTTTCCACGTAATTATTGATTTTTTTCTTTCATAAGAACCTTCTCCTGACAATAACAAACACAACAACAAAAATATTGTGAAATCGGTCCAGCTGTTCACGCGTGATGGCGGGACCAAGGGAAATAGGGATTCATTTATATATATATATATATAGATAATGTAGCTGCCCTGTCCTCTTACTCCGTGATAGAGTAACGACTCAACAGTTTTGGACATAGATCATTCATGACCCGCCAATTTTTACATACACATGTTTCCTGTGATATTTTAGTCGAACAGTTTACTACGTCTAGATTCGTAAAGAAAAATGTTATGTACCAAGAATAAAAATCCGAAGTAATGAAACAAACTTAGTTACGAAGTTGTCGCATGTGTTTTGCTAAACGCGAGTGCAACTGCGACGGTGACGGGCATTACAATTTAAAATTTTTAGGACCCGACGAATCTGCGAGACGCCGCAGCGTAGGTTAATGAATGAATGATCCGAGTGCTCCAGCCATTCGCCGCCGCATTAGACATTTAAATTCGTCTAAGTGTTACTTTGGGTTGATGAACCGTGCATCAACTAAGGATTTAAGGCTATTTCAATTGTTACAGATGGGAAATTATCGTAGGCACCTAGCTCATTGTATAAAGTCTGGCTCATGTAAACAGAGGCTACTATATGCAAGCGCTGTTTGTGCGTGGTTCTACGGGACGTCTTTGTCCAGATGAATTTATCAATTCCTTAGGTTAAGGATCGCGTTGATTGACTGTTTCTGTAATGTTGTTTTTGTTGGGAACAATGGTAATGTTTTTATTTCAGCGTGTGCAATGTGATACGTAGTTTTTTGCTTTTGGATTGGTTAGTTAAGGATTATTACGTATTTATTGGTTTTATTTTTCTTTTGATTTTTGTGACCAATTTAGCTTAGCCGTAGCGGGTGAATATTTAGTTCAAATGAATACAATTAAATTATTAAAAAAGACATTACGTTTTGCTAATATAGTTTTTCCGGGATTAAGGTCTAATAAATTCTTAAGCATTATACAAATAATAGTATAGATATGAATTTTAAGAATGTAACTTTTAATGTTAAACAAGCATGCATAAGTCGACCGATAGTTACCAAAAACGAATGAATTAACTAAAGATGAATTGGGCAACATATCTCTATATTCTATGTTAAACATTATATTATGTTATCATAATTTATCAAACGGTGCCGCGTCGCTCTCATGCACTAAACAGTGCGATGGCGAGTGGAGCGCGGAGAGCGCGGGGAGGTTCGCTGGCTCTGCCGACAGGCGAGGCACGATGGTATGTGTTTGTGGAGGAGGTAGGGGGATCGTGTAATAAAATTCGACAGTTAGCCACGTTACACAACAATAGACTCTAGCTTTGTGTTATCTCAAGAAATTTGTCCAAAGCAAACGTCGGAGAGCCACAAACGCTCATTAAGCCTCAGTACACATCGGCTATAACATTTTTTTCTTTTAATTTAAATCAACATATTGTACACAAAAAGTGCGAGTTCTTATGAATTAAGCCCGAGTTTGTGTTTACACGTTGGTTCTCGTAGCCGCTCGTGTGTCAACAGCTTTATAATGCGCGTACACATTGCGCCTTCTACTCGGAATATTTATTGATATTTTTATGTATCAAATTTGTTAGTTATTTTCACATGAGAACATCACATTTATTGCAAACATGATACAGCACTAATTCATTACTTTGATATTTAATGTTTATTTATACGTAATATTGCCTCGGTGGCTTAGTTGCAATAAGGTATGACTGCAGTGTTGAGGTGTAGGGTTGGATCCCCGGGTATATTAGATTTTTCTACTGAGTATCCGTCCGGTGTTTGAAATATGTGCTCAATATGGCGATAGGCTCACCTCCTATCATGGGGCAGAATACACAAGGCGGAAGTGGATGCAACTATTGCGTCTTTTCTTACCCCCTTAAGGATAAAAGGCGTGAGTGTGTGTTCGTCTTATACAAAATACAATTGATATATACATATATTTAAATATGGTTTTGATCACAGCCCATTTATAATTATAATTGAGTATGAGATCTAAATTTGTGCAACTTACTTTAGTTTATGTATGTGAAGCCTTACAGGTTATTCATGTCACTAGTATGTTACTGAGGCATCTGAAATAAAATTGTCTCAATCGGCAGACCATATCTTACAAGTGGCGGAAAGAAGAACTAAATAAGCTTTTGCGATAATGAGATAACCGATTGTTAACCTCCACGTAATCTGGTAACACTTAGATTAACACGAATTGTTAAATTAGAAGCTTGTCTTAACGTTAGTAGAACGATTTTTGAGTTTACGACTTGTAAATTCTCTTAGTGTAAATGTAAAATTTTGGTGGCCAGAAAATTGATAGCAAAACAGATAAATACAGGTTTTCTGATTTTAAAGGCACTTAATGAGTAAATAATGTATTCAATCAAGTCGACCGTCTCTAAGAGCATTTTAATTTTTTTACCAAATTTTATTTTATTTTGTTATAATATGTGATTGATAAAAATAAATTAATGATTTGAATAAATTAAGAAATAATCTAAATATTAATCGAATTCACATGAGTCCAGCACTAGAATGTATTATTTTGCCTTTTTAAAAATATATATCATTTTTACTTCACAATCATACTCATAAACAATGTGAGAACATCTTTCATCTCTATTCCGGGCTACGGAGCGACGCGGCCCGATCTTGTCAGCCTCTATTTATCGCCTCACACCGCCCGCCCCAAATATTCTCACACAAAGTAATTATTGCAAAACCTTAAACGCTAGTCCAATACTAGCGCCAATAAACAATGTCTGTATCTCAGTTCAAACATAAGATAAGTATGTAATGCGTTAATACAATCTTATCAGGTCGCCACGTATTTCGGACGTGTTCGGCTTTTCAAAAGAACGCTAACTGTTTTACTAAGACTTGTATTAAAAAGAATATTTGCACCATGTGTAAATTGTTTGTTCATTGTTAATTAGTTTTTATAACGTACCCGTTTTTGTTGGCGGCATCGTTTGAGTGAAAATATCGGTGAATTTCATTTTATTATTTTACTTTGTGAATAACAATTTACAAATATGAAATAAATATTTGTCAATTAATATTGAAAATATTGAACTCGCTTGTTGAAACCTAAATCTAGTTTTATATTCAGTCTTATTTAGAATATACTGCACTTATGGTGCAGCCAATTGTTTATTGTTATGTATTAATATGTTCATGCTGTCGCAGCCTGTAATTAAAACAGCACTGCAGAAATTACTTACTGAATTGTTAAAAAAAACTACGTAAGGTGTATGTTTTGTTGGCTGTTCACATAAATAATTAAAAGAATCGTAATCTAATATCATTTACTGACGACGTATGTCTCGGTTCCTACATCTACGTTAAATCGTGTATAGTTGTTATAACTTAGTAAGAGATTCTTGTACCACAACAAAGGGGCACCAGTATTATTACAGGCAGTATTAACACAACAACAAAAACAACGGGGGTTTTGCATCTTGCCGAGTTTATTGAATAGTGATGTTTTTTGACTTATAGAATTTTAGTATGGCCTAGAGAAAGTTCTGCACTTACGAGTGACGATAAGACAAGACTGAATGCTAACCATCTCAGCTATATGATATGGATTATGGAGGCTGTCAAAATAACCGAGAATTAGTTTCGACATGTGCAGCCTTGTAGTTTAAACGTACATGACATAAACCTTATATAATATATTTTATGGAATAAACCCTAGTCGAATCTATAAACTAATAAGTTACTTAACTTGCAATAAATATTTTAAATCCCAAAGACGTAAGTGGATGGCCCTAAATATCCTGATGCTGCACAACTTAGCTAGAGCCTTCCGAGTTGGATTTGCAACTTTGTCGAGCTGGAGTTATTGAATTTAAAATTCTTTGAATGCGGAATATATAGATAGTGGATATAGCTATGCAAGTGAGGCAGGTATGTGCTGTGAAGCCACACGTGTGAAGATAATCTCATAGCGCGTATAAAGTTCTACTGTTATATCTATTTGATTAATATTTCTAAATATTCGTGTGTCATGAGTAGTCATTGGATGGTTCTATTAAAAATAAAGCCTCTCTATCAAGGTTTATGAGAAAGTAATAGACTAGACTTATAGTCTGATATTTTTAATGTCGCCGTGGAGCTTAAAAATTGGTACAAGTATTTATTTCACGACACGAGATTTTTTTTGTTAACTAACGTTGCGCTTGGTTATGTAAAGATGCAAAAATAAAGATTATAAGTTTCTCAAGAGTCACAAAGATCGTATGTAAGTGTGTTGATTGTTTTAAATGTGATCCGACTGAAGGTCGTAAATGTAATATTTTTCAAGCTCGAATGGTATCTAGATAACAAAGAGCTTTAGAGTTACAGAATTGGAGTCTTATTACTGTTATGATGTACCCTGTAAATATTTCAACACACTGTTTCCCCCAAATGAGCTAAATTCTGCATCATTAATTGTAGCTCTGGTAGACGTTATATAACTATTTATAGAAAATAACGCATTCACTGAACGTCCTATGATATGTTGTAATTTGCATTTTTTAATCTTTTCAAACGCTTATTGATTCAAGCAAGCCCGACATTAAATCAGGCATAATAACGCCACCGCACTTCGCTCTTTTTAAAAATTCATCGCCTGACATTTCCATAATTTTCAACTAATTCTAATAAATACGAATACGAAATTACATCCTTTACGTTGCAATCATCTATCAACTAGTGGTCTTCGACTTACGAGCGCTTGTAAAGCAAAAATGTCTCCACATGTCATTGACCCGGTGACCTTTGCTCCTCACCCTTTCGCCCGCGCCGCCGGCACCAGCCCGCAACCCGCCACGGCTCCACGCTGACCTATTGTGCACGGGCGACTTGAATGAGCCTCGGGACTTGGCCCCAGGTGTTGCGTGATGCGTGATGCGTTACAAGTCATTCAGCTAATAATAACGCGCATAATTATGTTCCGACCACTAATCCGTGCCTTGATCTCGAATTATTTAATTTTTCATATTTTGCCGCCGTTCGTGTTGTTCTCTGACCGTATCATTGATTTAAATCTTATCGGATTTTCATTTGCAAAAGAGGACTAATTTGTATTCTAATTATTGTAAAATGTTAATTTGATTTGCATTCCATTTCCATGATTGACTTTGCTAATCTGCAGTGGACCGGTAAATAGGCTAGGAAATATATTATGGCAGCTTAATCCGATTACAGAATTATTTTTAAATTTTGCTTAAGTTTTAAAGGGACTAAAAGTATGCAAGGGGGAAAGGCAATAATTTTATTGAAATTAAACTTTGACAGGGATTGTGTCTTTTATAAAGAGCACTCTCAGAAGCGCAATATAATATATTAGTTTTGGCTTATTCGCCTCGTTTGCTCATAATTGTGATATCGGGATTCAAAAAATTTATGCCAACTATAGCACTCACAGATAATGTAGCTTTCAATTGATGAAATTGTCTAACTTTGCCCTGGCAAACAAAAAGTGATCTTTCCAATCGACATTGGTGTAGTAGTAACTCTTGTTAATAAATCCACCTCGCCTCATTTGATTAGTTCTGTTACACCCCTCCCGGTGAGACGATGATCTCTACGGCGGTTATATTAATTAGCTTGCCGCTGTCTCGATAGTGATTTGAGCATCATTAATCTGATCCTTATACGCGTTATAGTTGGCTTAACCAAAGCTCCATGGTGTTGTTTAATTGTGAAGAACTATCATAATATAAAAACCGCTATAAAATCCTTAAAATAGTTTTATTTCAATGAATCATTATAAGTTTGTTATTGATTTTTTTGCATTTGCTCTTCTATTATACTCTTTGCTTGCTAACCGTTTCCCGATAGTAAGTGTGGGATCCGTCTTATGATAAAGTTTTGTTAAAGTTCGCGGTCGCATTTCTGGTAACAGATTACAAAATATACATTTTTTTATAACATACGCGGTTTGATTTCTTTCTTATATGTTTTCTAACTAGAACCAATGTGTTGTAAGAGCCGGTGCTACCTCGGGCTTGCCGACGCGGTTTATTCACAATATGAATTTCATGCTACTGTAATTTAAAATGACAGCAAATTTTATTACACCTATCTTACAAATACATTCAAGGACGACCGGCGATACTGCAAGTCAACAGCGTAGGGACTATTATCTGTAGGTAATCTGAAATAAACACTCAATATATATCTTTTATGTCAGTTCATTTTTGTTTAATAAATATTGAAGTATCATTGTTAAAACATTTTATTTTACTTATTATTTTAAATAGGATTTAAATTATTACGGTTTCCACCCTAGTACAACTGTTTAAATATTGAAAGTGCAAACAAATCAAATAATTTAACGTTCCATTTGCCAACATAATCAATGACCAGCTGTTGGATAGGAGTAGGTACAACCGAACGTTTCCGTGAGTTTGCTTTTGTGTACGGAACGAAAGTTCACAGGCTGTCGACGCGTGGTAGACGTTCTTCCCCATTACCACGACAAATCATCGTCAATGGCATGGTTATTGAACTAATTGCCGTCCAGTGTTGTACGAGCTACCATCGCGCTTTCTACTGCGTTTGTTACCGTAACCTGCCTGTGTTAATTAATCGCACTCGATTGTGCGCCGCCCTCCCATCGACTGCACTGGAAATCGATTTATTTAAATTTTTATGTAGCCAGTCATTTCGTTCATAAAAATATTAATTGGCCCATTTGTATCGAGTAGATACTTATTACATTTTATTTCTAAATTAAAACAAATAGTTCCTAATTGGAAAATGTATAATTTAATTTAAGTAAAGCTAGTGATTATGTAGTTAAGGAAAAAAATTGCCTAAATATTTTCGTGGCACTCGATGAATCTCGCTTTAAAGTGAACTCTGTGTTAATTTCTAATTAATCTTAATAATCTTAATTAATAACAATACCTTTTATTGGCTTGCTCCCCTAATACATCATAGGATAAAATATCCGTGGCAAAAAACGGGAGCACGCAGTTGCCGTTCTGATTACCCCTTCTAAGACGAAATGCGTAAGTGAGTATTTGTAATGTTTAAAAAAAATAAGATAAAAGCAGCCTTGCTTACTCTGTGTAAGAAAATCTTAAGATCCACCGTGTATTTGGTATACAATAAATGGCAAAATGTTATTTTTTTAATTTAATAGAACTTACGAACAAAATATTTTATCAGTTTTGTTTTTTATCGGAAAATGCATACTTTAATTACACCTCTTCGTGCAATGCGGATCATATTTAAAAATAATCTTATGTTAAAATAATCACAATCTACATAATATATATTTTTTAATAATTTAGATTATAATGTTTTAATATTTTAGTAAACTTATTTGATCGTGCTATTTATCGGCATTTTTTTTTGTACAGGATATTGACCAGCTTACTATAAAATAATTTTCTTTAAGTTATCGCAAAAACCCTAATTCACGTCCAACTATCTTATGGCATGACGTAACGTTGCATATTTTTAATCAGCTTCATACGACATGTCGATACAGGATCCTTAACATTTTAAATGTAAATTTTGACTTTAAAAAACTTAAAATGTTTGCCCATACCGACGTGCGTAATGTTAAATATATTCATAAGGATATGTTTCAATTATGATTTCGCATCTTACGAGTTATTTAATTCAGAAAACGCGGTATCAGAGCCCAGCCGGCGCGCCGACGTATGAATGTATAATTTTTATTTAAAAATATTAATTCGATTGCTGTGCTGAGTGCCATTTATATGCGTACAAGACTTTATGCTTTTATATAATTTTTTTAAGAGTATTGTTAATGTGGACTAACCGTTATATATACGTTTCGTACTCTATGAACTTTAGTTCGTGCACAAAGTGATAACACAGAAATTGATAAATGTAGCGTCTTGAAAATCGTCAGTATTATGCCAAATTTAATAAATGCGCTGGCTGGCTCATTGCGACTCGACAAGCTATTTTGACGGGTTATTAGCATTCGCGCTATTCATGGGTGTAAAATACCGCCGGTCTCGAACAGCACTAACATGGAAAAACACGCTCACATCTTATGTCAATATAATACATGTAGATTCACCTTTTGGTCTCGTGGTAGAGATGGCGCAAGTTACGCTCACAGAGACACCTGTTAAACATAAATAACGTATTATATTACACTTTTTATTATTGAGTGGTAATCGTTCATCGTTTGCGCGTCAATTTAAAACGGCATTAATAAATTAATACCAATAGACCATTAAATTAATGATGTCAGTTTCAAGCAATATGAGTAGACGGGACTGTTCCGTCAATAAATACGTTCAAAATGTCTTCAATAGCAGGCACGTTAAGGTCAAAGCGTACATCTTTCGAAGCTGTTCCTCTTATGACATTAAATACAGTTGGAATAATAAATTATTTGTGAATACACTTTTCGAGTCAATTAGAAGTATCTGTTCAAAATATCTACAGTTTGTCGAGGACCAACACATTTACTGCTTCCGTTATAAAATACTCACGTACCTCAGGTTGCTCGGTTGTCAACTGTTAATAAGGGTGAAAATGCCGTCTAATACGATTTAACCTTCCACCTTCCTTTCATCGCAACCGTCACAGATCCGTCCAACTTTAATTTATGAAATCTAATAAATAAAATCGTAGCCAGTGAAGTGCAAGCCGTCGTTCCACTTAACGCCTTTTAGAAACTTTTCCCAAGATCCACCGTTTTTAAAGTGAACGGTTGCGTGCGAAATGTAAACGATGACAATTGAGAATATTCCGTGTTGTGGGCTTGTGGCCAGTGATACGGCGCGGCGCTTTAATATCGTGCCGCCGCTGAAATTGCGCTTTAAGTTTAAGAGTCGTTGCCTCAACAGTTGTAGGCGCCGCACGGTTGCGGTCTTTCCAAAAATGGAATATTTGTTGAGTATTTATTAAGCGTATGAGTATTTCACCACTGGGACTGTGCCCAGAGTCGTGAGATTCTCATAATTATTCAGGAACCTGGTGATTTCAAAGTAATATTAAAATGCATAAATTTGGAAGTTCTAAACAGTCTGATTTGTCCAGGACTAGCCATTTTCAGAGTGTTGAGTTTTAGTGTCCTTAATTATTTTGTATTATCAACAAGAATCATAGTACGAAATAGTATTTTAATGTGAGAATGTCTTTATAAACAGGCTTCTGCTGTTATCATTAAAACATATCTAACATTGTAATTTTTTAAGCAGATTTCAAAATGGAATATATTTAATATGATTTGTAAAGTTTAAGATCGCAGACGCTGTTTCTGTCAATTCTGATTGGTTGAATATTTAACGAGCTGTCGCATTACCATGAGTTCACATGTAATTGTGTTATTGTATATTTATGTGGATGTCTAAGGAATGTAAAAATGATCTTTGAGATGGAAAAATCATTTTTTTAAACATGCGACACTAGCTTGACGTAAATACAAACGCAGGTTGCCATTTAAATATATTACCGACAGAATCTATCCATATGTCACGAATCAATCTTGCTAACATCTTAATATGTATATAATATTCACCGAGGTACCTGTGATGTTAAAAAAATATTACTTAGGTTTTTGAACTATTAAATTGTTCACTTTCGAAGCAATTGAAAAAAAAATTTGAAGGATAGATTTTAGGTTTTTCATTTCGTAAAAAAAATCTCATCGTTCATTCCTTTCATGACATATCGTGAGATTTTTAAACTACAGATAATATAAAATACATTCCAACATTAGTATCATTATGAATATTATGTAGTCATTTAAGTGAGTACTCAAACTGAATGAGAAAGTGGAATGCTACCAACCCTACTAAAATCATTTTATTTCCACACTGAAATACAATGAAATGTTAATCCCCGACGGCTATAAGTGGAGAGCGAGAGTGTCGGAAGGCAACGGCACGGGTCACTGGATGATCCCTACATGTGTGTTACGAGCGTAGGTGCTACCGTGTGCAGTAGATCGTTATCTACCGACTTGTAACACGTGTTAACCCTACGACGGCGGCTCCAAAACCGACGGAATAAATTGTACTTCCATGAAGCGTTTAATTTTTTATGCCTAATATTTGGGTGGTAAAAGCTCATAGGCCGGATAGTTGGAACTTAACATTGTATATGTTAGTATGGCAGTGAACCGTCGCCGATTGTCATCTATGACCGAGTTGTAACTCGTGTTAACCCTAACGCGACCGCGTGTAATCGTCGGGGGCACGCGCCGCTCCTTGCAATGTTCAGACTTGTGGGGATTATAATTTGTAGATTCTATGCCGCTTTGTGTGCAAGCTAATCCTTTTACCTGTTTCAAACCGACGTGTGGATATTCCGGTCTTGCGGTCTAGATAGATGTTTAATTTGTTATTGAGTGTTTGTTTTTTAATTACGGTAGTTTTGTTGGGATTTTTTTTGCCCCGATTATATGGGTTAGTGGGTGTCGGTAATAGATCTATATAAGGTGAGGGAAAGTCGGTGTGCTACCGGTTACCGTGAACCGCTGTAGATCGTTATCTACCGTCGACTTGTAACATTTTGTTAGCCCTACAACGAAGGCTGAACATAAGGCGAAACGAATACGAGCGTTTTTTTGTAACGTCTTTATTATTTATTCGGTTTCGGAGTTTCTTTGCTTACGGGTTAAATGCTTCTTTTAATAATGATACGTTAGTACGTAGTAGAGTTTCTTAGTAGAAATGTTAGCTGCGTTTATTCTTTGTAATAATGTATAAATCTAGATTCGTAGGTCGTTGTAGCGTATAATAGAATACGAACAATAAGAAAAAGAATAACAAGAGGATGAGAGCCACTAGACGCAATTTCCCATTGCATTATACTTTTATTGCTGTTTTGCGTCTGTTTTATTCTATACAGTTAAATAAGTTTAATACAATATATAATAAGTAGGTATTAAATCTTTATTACAATTTTTAGTTAATATTTGAAGAATACCTACGCTATAAGTAGAGGTTAGTAAACTTGTATTGTAATAACGGATAGTGCAATATAGCTATCTACCAACACTCTTCTTTTGTCATAAGAAGCCGGCGGTACTTATCCAAAAGTTATATTAATTCGATCGAGAATTTCAACCAAAAAGTAAATATTCGTAATGTTTCTCATTATTGTGAACCCTGATATCTTTAGCTCGTATTATACAGAGCGATGACGTTTGTAATATTCTCGTAACCACCGCGCAGACACAACTTGTTGCATTGAAACATAAACTACGGTGTTAAAATTCACGTTTCATATAATTGTTATGAAACTGACAGTTGCCTCTACTAGAGATGAGTCTGCGACACGACGTATTCTGTAGCTCGTATTACATTATCAAATAGTTAATTTAATAATTATCGAAGTAAGATGAAGTAATCTTATTTCGATGCGGAATTGTGGCAATCGAGGGTAGATTGTCTGTGTCATTTATAGTTGATATCCACTACTTCAAAACAGAAACTTCAAAATCGGTTGGAGGCCTTGATGGCATAAACTTTTTGACGTAAATGGCCCGTTGGCTTAGTTTTACCGCACGCACTGCCGTATTCTTTGCCTGCACTGCCTATTTGGTTCTAACGACCTAATATAGGATAATATTCTTCTGCTTCTTCTGGTCCTAGGTTCCCACGGCGGGGCAGAGGGTAGACACAAAGCTACGCCATTCTTGTCTGTCTTGCGCCTTCCACTTAACTTCACTCCAGACGAGCCCGATGCTCTTGGTTCTGTCACAACTGAGCGCCGCCAGGTTTGCTTTCGGCGGCCTTGGGGATTCCAATCTAAGGCTTGCCTTGGTACGTGATCCGAATCCCTATGCAAACTATGACCGATCCAGCTCCATTTGCGACGTCGGATCTGCAAATCGAGAGGATCTTCGTGGCACTCCCTCCACAGGTCTATATTGGCGAAATTGTTCGGCCAGAAAATCTTCAGGATTTGTCGCAAGCATCTGTTTCTAAAGACTTGGAGTTGTTGTGTGATCACCTTAGTGACTTACCACAGCTCACATTCGAATAATAATATATTTCATTTCGGCACTGCTTTGAGATATTGCATAACGCTTTAAAGCAAATTTTACCCGAAAAAAATGAACAAGTAATTAAAAAATACTACACAATCAGTTTCAGTTGTTCTGATGGTGCAGGCTCCTTAGACGTAAGAAAATTGTTGTACTCGTTTTGCTGCACGTATGGCCGTATTGTCAGTGTCCATTAGTTGATTTCTTTTTAAGGGTCTTTTAATGTTAGTTTAGTACATCGTCAATAATATTGTATATCACACGTACCAATTTATCGAAAACAGATAACATTTGGTATGAATATTTAGTAAATTCTTTAGGTTGATTTTGCTATTTATTAGGAAAAAATTAAAAAGAATACTAAAGAATGTAATCATATAGAAAAGCGAATTATTTTATAAGCTGTTTTATAAACGCTTGTGTGCGGCGAACTTAAGTCTAGCCCGTGTCAACACTCAATTCACTTTGACATAATGTGACAAAACTAACAAGATTGATGGATCCGACCTCGCATTTTATTAGTAAATCGTCGCGTTAGTTATTCTTTTTAGCCGTGTCGTTGTACGTTAGCGTCACAGGTCTTCGGTGGATGTGATAATTTGCACTTATGCATTATGCACTTAGTTTGGTAGTTTTGCCTTAACGGCTATGTTGGATGGGCCGGATGGCCATTACCACCCACACTGATGATATACGCCGGCGCTTCCGAACATACACAAATTACATAAATACCTACACGTGGATGTTTCCTTTACTTCCTCCGGTTTACAAAGAATATAGAACTTCCGAGTGATATTATACAGATATTGCAGTGTTATGATTGGTAAAATGTAATAAGAATGCGTGACCGTGGAATCTAGAGGTATTTGTAATATACAAGTAACATCACGATTTCTGTGATGCGATAAATTATGTATTGTTAAGACAAGTGAAGTCGGGAAAAAGTTAAACTGTATAATAAACCCATAGGTTATACACATGGTCGTGAGTTTAATGATTTTTTACTTATCTGTACGTACATTTCTATGTATTAAGTTTTTATAACACCGCGCTTTTCGTTTTACTGAGTCTAAAGAAATCTATCATGTTCTCAGCTCTTGGCGACGGGAGGTTATTCAGAATCTTAAAATACTTAATTTCTGAATATATGTGTAATTAACCACAGTTATAGGAATTGTGTGTACAGTAAATTATTCCAATGTTCTTGTTATCTTATCTAGCCTTTTACTAATATTACAAAATATGTAAAATTGTTAAAATGTTTGGATGTTTGTAACAACTGACCCGATTTGGATTAAATTTGACACCCACGCAAATCTTGTATATTTACATCCACGGGTAGTAATGGAATCTTGTTGGCGATGTACATTGTCTCTGCGAATTGTCAAGGGAAGGGATTTCATGCGGGCCAAATTGTTAAGGCTAATATGTGTGAGTATAAGTCTGCAACCACTAATGACGATGTCCACGGGAATAATGCTTCTCCGACATATATATACACATATAGTAGTAGTAGTAGTACACATATAGTAGTTATGCTGGCTACAATGTCCTTTAAACCGGAACACAATAGTGACTACGACACACTGCTGCTTGTAATAATATCAGCCTTGTGTTCTATACTGTCCCACTGTTGGGCACGGGCCTCCCGTACTACTGAGAGTGATGAGGCCTTAGTCCACTACGCTGGCCTAGTGCGGATTGGTAGACTTCACATACCCACTAGGCTATCGCTGCTTTTTTATACTCCTGCTTAGCGGCAGAAATAGATATTGCGGTGGTACCTACCCAGGCGGACTCTCACATATGAGAGACCTACCAGGCGGACTCTAACATATGGTAGTTTTGAATTGACAAAATACTTTTGAATCACAATCGCATCACTCGAACGGACGCTTGACGGGGCGGTCGTTCATGTCGGCAAGCTTACAGTATACTCTGTTAGGTAAAATATATCAAGGGATAAAGGAAACATGGCCCCACAAGTTTCTAAATTAATTGTAATTCAACACAAGTCTCTAACTAATAAAATCATTTCTGTTAAAATCATAACAAAACTCTCGTTGCTGTTATAAACGGTTATTATTTTTTTATTTTCTATTGTATGTATAATGTAATACAGTATATTTAAATTTAATATAATTTATTTCGCTTGCACTGCCGTCTTTTAGAGTTAAGCCAATAATAAAAGGTTTCCTGATTGTCTGAAGAGATCGCTTAAAGCGATAAGACCGCCTATTGTGCATCATGCTTTTGTTTTAATAATATTTGGTTTGTGTTCTTTTTACATTGGTTTTCGTGTGTATGCAATAAAGAGTTTTGTATTGTATTGTATTTGTATCACAAATGACCGTTTCGCAATTATAATTTCGTTTTGAATATACATATACTTGCATAACTGATTCCAATTTAGTTAAACGATTCGTTTTTGTCTGTTTTTATCGGTTTTCATTTCATACATCAGTGCTACTTAAATGATTGATTAACAGGAACTGTAAGCATGATTATAATCGATCTCAAAATGTTTGTTATTTACTTACATCGAGAGACAATGCACACAAACCACTACTTACGGTACATGTGTTCACAACTGATTGAGCTCAATTGCATTTTCACATAATAGCTTCTTATAAATTGTAATGCGAACGCTTTAAATATGACACATTAGTAACAGGGCTGGTACCGAATTCGAGTCCTGCTTGGGCCGGACAAACCGGAAAATGTTAAAATGCCGATAACTTTTTCTTTTTTTTTTTCGACACGATCGATTTAGCTTTAAATTGAAAGTGAAATGTTGATTTTCGATAGGAGTTTCTTAACAGAGACAAAGTGATTTTAGTTATGAAAAGAATTGCACTATTCAAAAATTACTATTAATGTATTCGTTAGTATTTTTAGATATCTGACAACAAATTGCAAACAGAATAAAACTAATTAACGTAATATAGTGAGAACATCTTTAACAGACATGTTGGCCATAAAATAATAATATACAATTTAATTTATGTTGGCATGATGTGGAAATAGCCTTCACGTGATGACAGAAATAAATAATAATGATATAGATCAGGCGACAGCCCTGGCGAGTGTGAGCGAAAAACTTTGTAAGAGTGCATTGATATTTTTGTTCAGTAGACCATAACACTAACCACGTTTCTTCAACACTGTGATTGCAATTTTTATTATTAAAATATTTAAACAACGTTATAAGTATTCTACGTTATATTGCCTGTGGGCACGCAACACACATTACAGTTTCTTAAATGCGGTTCCTTGAAATAATATAATATTTAAAATCTATTAAATATTTTTATTCTGAATAACATTTATATCAAGTAGGTAGTGCATTATAGTTTCACTGTAGCTATTGAAAAATAGTGTCGTTCCCTTAAATGAACTGCTCTAAACAATAATAAAAAAAAATAATTGTATTGTTTTTTCTCCTCTCTGTACCATGTACTGTAGTCTTTATTTTAAAATGATTTTGAAAAGAGCAACACCAGAGTTTCTTGCCCTTTCTTCTCTGGTGAGAACTGGTAGTAGAGTTAATATTCACGGAATCTAAATAATTTAGGATACTTACATTTTACGGATTCAAATAAATGATATCATTGCATTTATATTTTTTAATCAGTGGGGTGTTTTCATAGTAATTTTGATATCTAAAAATGAACTAAGATTGTTAAAATTTTAATAGTTATGATGAAACCAAATCTGCTATGTTAGATAATGAAACATCACAACAAAATAATAAAGCGCCATCTATTATTTACCGAAGAAATTTATTTATATAAATAAGGTTCTCCAATAGCACACACATTTCTTGTTTATGACATAAAAGAAGAAAAGACAGATTCTGATGTGTGCACCAATTATAGGAATACACAACGCTTACAAATTAGTACGCAATGTTCATATTTTACAAAAGACAAATTAAAACTTAAATCTACCAACTAATAATTACAAATCAAACACATCTATTATATACAGCCTTTTATAAATTTGTACTTAATGCTGATTTATTATGTTTCGATTTATGAGGTTACGCAATGATAGTAGGATAAGTTTAAGTTTTTTTTTAGGTGTTCTAATATTTTTTTCTCATAAATGTTTCGTGAATCATGAAATAAGTCTATATTGTGTAAGTAAGAATTTGTTGTAAGTTTAGGAAGTTAGATGACTGTATTGCCATTGCTATAGCTAATAATAAGCATAATAATTTGCTTGATATTTATATATTTAACGGATTTTTTCGATTTACCATTATTATCGTATGACATGTTTTCTGTATTTGTCACAGTGCCGCCACTAGCATAATAATATAGTTTTAATAGGGCAAATAAAAATATGCTAGTTCTGAATTTAGCTGCACGCTCAGATAAGTTGTAGACTTTATTTTTACACAGGTGTAAGTCGTGTTTTCATTGTCTGTCTGTATTGTTCAGGAAGCATTCCATTGCCCATAAGGAACCCGCTTGGGTGAGCACTTAAAAGATATTTAAAAAATTAACCACTAAGGGGACGTTAAATGCTATCAGGAACAGAATTGGTGGCTATGAATGTAGGTATTATAACGATTTGGGCACTATATTATATGATAAAAATATTTTTACATATATTTTACATATATTTACATATTTTTTAATCATGGTTATGCTCATAAGGCATATAGACAAATATAAAATCGCTCCTTAATTGTGCAAATTTGCTAAATTTTCGTAAACCATGCGATAAAATCGCAAAAATGTATAAAAAGCGTAAATATTAAAATTTAATGGTTTTTATTCGTGTGCCGATTGGCATAAAAAGTTAATAATTGAAGGAACAAAGTAATTAATATGGCTGTCATACATTAGGTAAAAACGCACCTTTCATTAACCATAACTTGGGACGTATTTTTAAATGTTTAGTTTTGATTGGTGAGCTAATGACTTGTTGCAAATATATGATTATCGTACTAAAATTACCCCAACCGAAAAAAAACTTAGATATAAATACACGAGGGATCGAATCCTTCAGATATACGAGAGTGATTTTGATTTAAAACTAATCTTGAAGTAAGTAGATTAAGTACAAAGTTTAATCACTATTGACACAGATACACTGCACGCGGTAAATAGAGCGGCACCTACAAAAGAGGAAACTTTCTCATTAATTATATTAGCCGGATGCGAACCTTCCGCCTTTACTAAATATCTAGCAAAACGATGATTCATAATGACATCATCTAGTTATCGCCGCCCCTTTACCTCTTAACAGGACAAGCCAAACGTTACTCTAGAGATGAAGTTCATGCATTTACTGCTACTTGTCAGCATACTGCATAGGTGTTTCGAATTCGAACATGGTTTAAAACATTTAAACATACTTAAGAATTTCTTAAATTACGTTGAGTGAATGAAGTATGCTTAAAATAAAAGTGTTCGCGAATTTACTTGGAAGAGCACTGTGGTGTGGTGTTTGATGCAGTAAAAATCTGTTCTACGTGAGGCCTGACAAAATATGTATATTGAACATAAAGCCAAACAATAAGATTTAACAAATGTCATAAAGTCATTGCTAAAAATGTATGTTAATTATTTACTATCTTTTGTACGCGGCTTCGCCCGCGTAAAAGAATTTTTTGAAATGAAAATGTCCTTTGTCCCTCGCAGGGTATCAAACTATTTCCATATCAATTTTCATCGCAGTCCTTTGGGAAGTGTTTGAGTTTATCGGGTTTGGACAAGCCTCCAGATGTGGCGCGGCACTTTGTTTTATGATAATTTTATAAGATTTTTAAAGAGGAACAATTCCATCGTATGACGTGTTTGATGCGTAACTTTAGTCCATTACACAGCGCAGGCAAAGGAAGCTCAAAAGGTATAAATTTTGCCCGTTTTTACAACATTTTTCATTAAAGTTTCCTTTTCTTTTTTTCCTTTTGGTCATAGCGGGATGTCCAATAGCTTATAGGTTATATACAGACTTGTTCGATAAATGGATAAACTAAAAGATTTTTTTAATTCAAACCAGTAGTTATTGCGATTAGAGGGTTCAAAAATTTACAACCTCTTCAGCTCTAAATAATGGTATAGATATATCCTATAACATTATAAGTGCGAAAGTTTGTGAGAATGGATGTACATGTGCATATGTAAGTTTCGTGAAAGAGGGACAAATATAGGTATGTTCAAGTAAGTCGGAAAAAAATGTATCCCGAAAAACTCCTACTCGCGGTCGAAGCCGCGAGCAAAAGCTAATAGATAAATAATTACATCTACAATGGGGACTCGTCTGAAACGTCACGAGTAAGCACATTATGTACTGTCAGTCAGAAAATGACTCGAGCAACATTATGACGTTAGCGTTTTGGCAAATCGCCAATTCAAGCTATTTTTACGTCATGTGCAGATAAATGCTCAATAAGTAACGCGTAGCACATTAGCCATATACTTACTTGGTTATATTAGAAACTATTAAACTTTCTTCCAATATAGGTTAAAAAAATACTAAAGTTTTAACAAGAAAAACCAACAATATACAATAGAACCAGTGGAAAATATTTGTTATTGCGATGACGTGGAGCCGGGCAGAGGACGGGGGCGCACTGCGAGCGGGCGAGTTTGTCGATACGCGGGGAGCGAGATGCTCCTAGAGCTCATTGTTTATACACATCACTCATAAGGAATATGAAATTACCAAGCCGTGGTGTGCGATGACCAATTGTTCTGGCTACTTTTAAGTATTAGTAAAGTTTATTGATTCAGAGTACTGCACGTGAATATGTGACATAGATAATATTAACCTAAAGCTTAGGATAGTACACTTTACAGGTAAAACACTGAATCTAATGAAATCCTTATCATTTTTGTTATACTGTCTAAGATTTGGAGAAATTCACTTTTTGTCTCAAGTTCATTGTTCATTCATGGAATTTCTGGAGTAAGAAGTCGTTTCACAGCTGTGTGAATGACCACATCCTAAAATGATTCACGATTTGAACCGACGCGTACGCTCATAATGTGCGTTAATTTCATCTAAAAATAACACCCATTCTTTGTTTGTTAGATTTTTACGAAATCTGCCTGCGTTTTATATATTTGTGATACAGTAGTTTCTCTGTTTCGCTTTTTTATTGTTATATTTACGTTTGTTATGGTGTAATGTTGTTGGTTTATTGTGTGTTTTATTGTATGCTTATTCACGTGAACACAATATTATAATGGAAAATTAAATTTATTATATGACGAAATGGTATGTGTTGCGAGCTTCGTTTTTCGTCTCTAGGGCTATTGTAGAAGAAACAGAAATATTTAAGAAGATAATAAGTATTTAAATTCATGAATGAATTTTACTTATTATCTTAATACATCTTTTTAAATGTATTTATATTCATTTTAGAATGATTAGCGAACTTCATGATAAGTAATCAAAATTCAATCCTAAATGCTCAATAATTTTTATTATATTGTTTTATTTTATTACACTTCATATAATGTTATTAATTAAATTAAAAATGTTTAGAAATCATACCAACGCAAGAGTTAACGTGCAAAATATGATGAATATTTTATAATATGAATTGTTCATACGCAAAAACTATTAAGCCCTTCGAAAGGTACGAGTAACATGTAACACAGGCTTCGTGTTGATCTTATTGAAATAATATCATCCGTATTAACTTAGCTACGTGACAGCACATGGCCACATTTCTCAACTCATTTTAGGCAACTTATATCTACGTAATGCAGATTAAATCGCGCACAATATCGCATCATCGCTGTCGTCGCCACAGTATGACGACGCCCTCTCTAGCTTTCTTGCTATAAATCAGTACGCGTTTTATTATGTCGTGAACTGCACATTATTGTTTTCAATAAAATTTATTATATATTCTGTGTTATTGTTTATACTAATGGAGGTACACTGCGAGCCGACATATTATTATCGTTACTCGAAATGTTTCAGTTAGGTCACACACGATTTTAGATTGCTGGTCAGATATCTTAGGTCTTGGAATTATTTACAACTCAGATTGAATTGTATTTCAGATGATAGTGGCGTGTTCAAAATGGAAATGTCATCCAAATCCAGTCGTGCAAAGAATATAATATTATGTATCTTACTATTTGTGTACAATAAGTGACAGAGCTCTCATACGCCGGAAGCTAACAGTCTGGAACGCGGGAAGCACTGCCGTGTTTCAGTTTGATTTGTAGAATACTTTACAATGTAATACATCAACCAGTGCCTATAGCGTGATGAGAAAAGTACGTCACATAGTGTGGGTTTTATGTAGTCGTGGCTTAGGATGGTGGCTCCGATAGAGCAAGCGTGAAATTTGTTTCTTAATTTAGTTTAAAAAAACTTTAGGCACTATAGTAGGTTATTTCACTTTTGCTATATTATTACAATAACGTATAGAAATTTAATATGAAGTTCAAGCGAGTCAGCAATTTAGCGCAGCTGTTTTCTTTTGTTTAATGAACTGTGGATCCCGTGACCTCGAGAAGTAGACCGTTACAATAAGCTACTTGAATGCATTCAGCAATTATAACTTGTGCTTTGTCATACATTGATAACTGCTAATTTTATAATACGCAGATCATAATTATTAAGCGTTCTTACGCGAGTTTATATTTAGCGCCAATAAAGGGGCCAAAGGATCGATTACTGCGTACGAACATTATTTCTGCACTGTTTGTAATTGCATAATAATGTTATTATAATTTGTTGGCATACACGCATTGTTATTATAACGATATGAAGCTGCAAAATTAATTAAATAGATCTTTATTTTTCTTGTATTGGATTGTACGTAATGTCGCTGTTTAATAAACTGAAAACGAAACAATTTTAATAATGATAATCTTCAATTTCTTATTATTAATGAGTGGTGCCAAGATAATATCAAATCAATAAATAAAAAAATATAACATTAATAATATATAGACTTTTGAAGTCATTATATTTGTATGCACATTACGAAACTTCGCAAAACAATTAACCCTTCGAGACTAACGGTAAATCATATAAAAATTCTGCGTAGTCGCGCGGCGAATGGTTGGAAATTGTATTCCCACACCACCTAACCGGAGGGGCTGGTCACGCGAATCGCCAACTGGTTTACAAGTGACAACCGCGCTTAACACCAACCCGCTGCTGCTCATAACATTGTACACTAATCATTTAGGCATAAAAACAATGACGTTTTTATTACTTATTTATTAGTTTTTGCTAAAGACCTTTCCTAGGCGCGGGCCACACAGAAAGCCCGCCTGTATACATTTGTATATGAAGTGCTAAATAAATAAGTAAATAAATTTGTGGGGCGCAGTCATGGCGCCGACGGAGCGCGTTCGTAATTTTTGAAAACATAAAGAAAAGTCGTAGCACGGACGTGACGCTGGGCGCCGCGCCGCGAGAGATAACGGTTTTCAGCTACTATCCGATTTTGACACGATAACATGTCTTCTTCCGAAAATAAAGATGTGTTGGCACTGATGTATCTCGTATATATACAGAGGGTTATTGCAATACTCTGGTCTATTAAAATTATAGAGAAGTGAATAATTTTCAATTAAATTACAAAATTTAACGTTGAGCACATAATCGTTACGCATTTTCACTTAATCTATATATATATATATATATATATATATATTAATGAATCCCTATTTCCCTTGGTCACGCCATCACGCGTGTAAGGCTGGACCGATTTCACTATTTTTTTTGTTGCGTTTGTTATTGTCAGGAGAAGGTTCTTATGAAAGAAAAACTTTAAAAAATTGCGCGGAAATTTAGAAAATTTAAGAAAACAACGAAAATATTAATTTTATATAACTGTCGAATGTTTGACAGAATGCGCGCTGCAAAATAGTTAAAACGGGACAACGTCTGTCGGGTCAACTAGTATACAATAATCTTCCTTCTCTAAACACCTCGCAACTTATCAAGGACTCAGGTAGATTTGTGTGACAGTGACGCGCGAGTGCCGACACTCGCGCTCCACCGCCCGCACCCCCGCCCAGCGGCGCTCACGACGGTACCCCGTCCTTTCTGTATGTTTTAGAACAGGGTGCGCGCCATGTCCGTATCATGTCCGCGCCCTGACTTTTCTGTACGTTTAACACCACGACGTTACTATATATATTTTGTATGAAAGGGTCGCGGAAAAAACATATGTCCGCGCCACGGCCGCGTCTTACTTCTTTTCTGTCTATCCAGCGCATTAAAAAAAAGCCTCATTGTGTAATTATTTGGAAGTAAAAAATATTAATTAATATATACATATGTAACATATTCTTCATTCAGAGATTCTTGCGTTCTAATATTTACACAAACTCTTGCATTTATAATATGAGTAACATAAAACATTTTATTAGTAGTCTGATATTGTATCATATCTATATAGTAACGTGATCTACCCCCAATTATTTTAACGGCGAGAGGCATAATGATACTTTGTTTAACTGGGCAGGATAAGCAACCAAGTTACATTGTTTTGTTTTTAGTAATTTTCCAAAGTAGTCTCGACACAAGAATCTAAAAGCGCCTTTATATTTTCTTTCGAAAACGACTTTTTACGCAACCCAATTTTTAAATTAATGGTTACTTTCTGTTAGTTATCATTTGAGTATTTTTATTGGCTCGCTAATAAAAGAGATTCCTTTTT
>NC_051141.1:13909374-14123132 GCF_014839805.1 Manduca sexta
AGGCTGCCTGCACCAGGCACGGACAGCGCTTATAACTCATTACTAAATTGTCGCCGTGGACGATTCGTGTCTCGGTCTCCTTGTGCGGACAATTATTTTGCTTTATACTGTTATTCTGAACCTGCGCATTTGAATTTGAATTTTTGGATCAAATTTTGACTTTGATTTTGTATTCGACACGTCGTGAGAAAATTATATTTAAAAACCGTGATATAAGCCGCAAAATAGTGTTACTTCAACGTCTAACATTCGCACCATTAATTCATTAGTAAATTAACTTTTAAACGACAGTTGTTGTGGGCTAAGCGACAGAATATCTACTTTATTTTATTTGCGACAATCATTATACATTCAGCTGCCGTGCAACCGCAGTTTGACATCTTGAACATATGCTGTGTTTGTATCCTGTTTGATTTACGCTCGATTTCGCATGTACTTGGATGTTGGCATGTCATACAATATGTTCCGTTCATACCGTCGTCGACAATTGACTTCGAATCTACGAAGCTTACGCGCTGTTTCATAACTTCTTAGTCAAATCGTCACATAAATAAATAAGCCGAGCTAATACAGTAATGACACTCTAATCTATTCTCCCAAAAAAAAGGTTATAAAATGAGTGCTATCTATATTAACTGTTTAATACGACATCTATCAAATAAAATTTACTTGTAGCTTGTGACATACATGGATAATATAAAGTATAAACGCATAGTGCTCTACTATGGCAATGTAATTAAATAAATAATTCATTTCTAGCAATTTATTCGATACTAAGCAAGTCAAGAGACTTCATCAATTAACTTAAAGATAAAATTAAGTACCAAACTAATAAACTGTTCTAATGACAATATTATTTTGTTAAGCCGCTCGTAACTTAAAATCGTCGCGGGTAAACGGGATCATAGGCTAATGGCGGCATTATTATGTAAATACAAGTGCATTTTTATTCATCCTAATTTTAGCCAAACGAGCCGTCAGCTTCACGAAAGATTAACCACAGCGTCTCTTTATGATAACTAATACGTTACTGAGTTGTAATGTTGTATAAACGTTACTAATAATATAATAATATCAGCCCTGTATTATATACTTGCCCACTGCTGAGCTTGGGCTTCCTCTACTACTGAGAGGGAATAGGCCTTATCCACCACGCTGGCCTAAATGCTGGTATAAACGTTATAGTGCTTTAATTAATTGTCAAAATATATTTTATACTTCGTATTTACTATGTAAATTCTATAAATTTTAATTGACACAAGTAATCTACATATATAAAAATGAATCCCTATTTCCCTTGGTCACGCCATCACGCGTGAACGGCTGGACCGATTTCACTATTTTTTTTGTTGTGTTTGTTATTATCAGGAGAAAGATCTTATGAAAGAAAAAGATTAAGGAAGCTGAGCAGAACGTTAGAAAATTTAAGAAAAGTTAATTTCAGCGATTGACAGAATGTGTGCTGCAAATTCATAGTTAAGACAGGACAAAGTCTGTCGTGTCAGCTAGTCTTTTATAAATATTAAACATCCAATGCGATAATATGAAATGAGTATAATTAAAAACTCTTGATATCCACATGTTGAAACTTTAAAACTATCAGTAGTTAATCTTATGAAATATTAAAGAAAACTATTAATCCTCAAAACATTACTGTTTTACATAATTCATTGTCCTATCGCAGGTTATATGTACAATACAAAGTTGTCCCGAAAGACATGTTCAGAGTTACGCCAAAGCCAAGATGTATTGCATATTACATGATTGCGTATTCTCAGGGTTCTCTAATGATTTACAAATATTACAACAGCTCCCTTTAATATTTAAATCTATTGTCATCCTACAACATGTTTGCGATATCATGGTGGTCCATGTCAATATAATTTTAAAATAAACAGAATACTACGGACTGCCGCGACGAATATCCGCATCCGCACAACCTCCGATTTTTCTAAAATAATGTGTGTTTTCTTTGTGAATTATCGTTGCTGTCGGTGAAGGAAAAAATAGTGACAAAACCATCGTGCACACCCGTGAACAATTCTCAATAGGAATTTCGAGGTTGTTAAGACTAAGGCCTAATACCTCTCAGTACTAGAGCAGGCCCGTGCGCAGGTATGCGTCAGTATATAATACAAGGCTAATATTAATATTATTATCATAAGACAAATTAAAATGACAAAGTTGCTTTTGCTGCTAGTTAGTCGGCTTAGGATGACCGATTAAATCTGATGCGCCAATAAAAACACTTAAATTATTCAAACTTCTCATATTCAAAAAGCAACAGCGTGTCTTTTTCTACAAAATATTAAATCTAAAAGCAACTTTTTAAACATGTTTGCTATAAGGAAAATAAGTTTATTACCTCATTTTACTTAATTATGCAGGTGATTTTATTTTATTTCTAAAAATATTATTGTGTATATTGACCAGTTGTTTTTTACAAGTCCGCGACATAAGGCGGTCAATACCCTTGTGTCTGTCTAGAATTCACGAACAAGTTTTTTAAAATATAGAGGTACATTAGAGGTATGCAATTGACACACGTAAGCCACGGCAGGAATGATTTAAATAATAACAATGCGACTATTTGTGGAGTGAAGACCGTCTGTGTGAAGAAAATTACTTGTGGACAATATTAACAAAACAACTACATTTATAATTATTTACTGGTATCATTAAAAATATTATGTTTATATATTGACGTATAAACATTATTTTAAAACATAATAAATGTTTCAAAATGTATAAAAACTTCTCTGGGTGTGTTATGTCCGCTTGATAGTAATGTTAGCGGGAAGTCACATATTTTATCAGTTCTGTTGAAATAACATATTCTCTCTAAGGAACCGGAATATTTACAACCTAATTTCTACAGATTTCAATATATTTTTACTGTTATTTATCGAAGGAAGTCAGGGATAAGTTAACCTTGAAATAAACACGAGCCCCAAAATGCTCGTAGCTCGAAAAGTGGTAAAAAAAGGCAGTCGCAATAGACAATCCATTGATAATAGGTATCATAATGAGTTGTTAAATAAAGCAATATTTGAGTTCGTCCTGATGACCTTAAAATCGTATCGTTTGCTCTGTAGGAATCAGATGCAACTCCGCAAATAAAGTTGAGTTTCATTGAGGAAGCTATAAGCCACCGGAGCGAGTGATCTCGACTCCCGGTCACGAAGTAATTGATCTCATAAGATGGCCTATTCAATATTCATGCGGCCTTTGTAAAACGTCCCGTGCTTAGCCCTTTTTCCATACGCAGCAGTATACCGCGTTAATAAACTACTTATGTGTTGTCACTTTTGCACTCTGACACCTCGACTACTGCGCTTTTTAATATTTGGATATACTAAGTATATTACAAAGTGAGGAATTCAGTACTGCGATTTTACGGATGAAGATTTGATGAATGTATACATACTACGTGCACATTATTAAAGTATAATCAAGCTGAAGTCACAATTACTGTTGACGTATCTTATTGTAATTGTATTTTTTTTGCTTTGTTCACAAATAAATTAACACAATCCAGACATGGACATGATCAATTAAAGTAACGATTTTATTATTATATTCTTTATATAGTTCAAATATTGAATTAAGTATATTGTAGGTAATATGAATATAGATACTATCGTAAGGAAGGAAGGGAAATATTGGATTGTAATATGCAGTTTAAAAATAATAACCGGTTAATAAATAATTATAGAATATATTTATATGGCTAGCCCGAAGCACCGGCAGTCATACGATTCAGTGTCTCAACGATCTATTCTTGGCAAGTGTGACCTGATCGTAATTAGAATTTGGACTAGCCAATGTTAAAGTTCGCCCTAAACTAACTGTGACTATCATAAGTGCTATCGGCGGGTCCGACAAACTTCTTTTGGAATTCCCCACGAAATCTAAATATGCCCGATTGTCCGAATTTATCAAAGGTTTAATTTGGTATAGTATTTATGAAATTACCAAAAATACTGATATCATATTATTATAATTACACGATCACATTAAATGACACCTGGAAATCAATTGAATTCGGTTTAATGAAAGACATTAACAATTTAATATTGAATAATTGTTACATATAAATATAATATTTTTTCTTCAGGGGGGTTAATCAGTTTTCGGAATAGCAATATATTATTGCCACACGATATAGAATTTAAAAAATAATTTAATTAAATAACCTTACGTGTTTTTCTGCAGAAATGACTATGGATTAAATAAAACCACACTATATATTCTTAACGCTATGATAGTAAAGTAGTAAGTATGTAATTTCTCGCCTATGTCACTCTTATACGTAGGAGGATTGCATTAAAAGGTTTTCCTCTGCAAAACGCTGCGCTAACCGTAATTTTAAGTGGTATCTACTCGAAATTCATGATACCTACATATTTTTTTGTTTCGCGCAAATGTACTTTATTACTACCGCCCAGCCTTCATGGGGGGCGACCAAGCAGTTATGTTGGGGTAACCGTGCCTTCGGCCCTTGAATATTTTAAAATATTCAAAAATAAGCACAGTTTTAAAAGAAATTGTTTGTAAATCTGCCACCCGTGACTCGTGCGCCATCAATATTAAGCACGAATGCTCAAGGCTGTTTGCTCCGAAAGGAACCTCAGTTACTTTTCTTAGTATACCATGATATCGGTTTGCATTATTATTTTCTTGCGGCGTTACCTTCCCAATCTCTCCAGTAACTAATATCAAATAATAAACAATACGAAAATTTATTTTAACCAACTAAAACACCATCGAAATATAATGCTAATTTCTCAGTGCAGTTCGCTAATAGAGGATTAATAGTCTATAATATACCATAAGGTGAAAGAATTTCCTGGCCCTAGATCAATGACGAGAGCTGAACCGAGCCGCGTCCCGTGAAAGGACGTAAACACTAGGGTTCCGGCGTCAGGAGAATGCTAAATTATGTCCTAAAGCAAAGCGTATTGGGATGATCCCCTATTTGGACACTGTGAGATTTATCAGATCTCTTTGAGTAATATATCTACGTTCAACCGTTAGCAACGCGATGCTAGCTATGTTCCGTCTTAACAGGCATTGTTATAACTAGGGTTGCCAGATTATTTTTTCAGTCTATAAAGGACAAATGCTTAAATGGGCAAAAAATAGGGGGCTTCTGTTTTTAGCCTGGACAAATAAGGAACAAAATTATTATGTAACATTTTTTTAATGTTTTAAAATATTTTTCCGAGGATCGAATCAGTTTTAACATATTTGTAACAATCAATACAATTACAATCATAATTAAAAACAGGTATGTATATACTCGCTTTTGATAACATTTATTTAAAAAAGAGTCGTATTGATATGTATGCTAAAATGGGAACGTTGCGTGCGTGAATACTTGTCAATCGTATATTAATCGTTTTACGGGACAGAGTATGTCCCGCCGAGATATTATAAAACGTGCCTAAAATATGGAACATCCCAGTAAATACGGGACGTCTGGCAACACTAGTTATAACCTAATAGGCATCATGAGAGCTAATATATAATTTTAAGCAGTTTAATATGTAGAGCAACACCAAACAGTGCGTGTCTTCGCGACTGTTTATGGCCATTCGTGGCGCTGACCACAAGGCGAACAAGTTCTTCTCGACTCTCGATACTCGTCAATTAGTAGTATAAAAAAAGATACATCATAACGCAATCCTAACTGGATACACAAACGATTTCCAGATGTACATTTCACTGGACAAGGAGATCTTTCAATACCGAATAGATGGATATACAGCTCTGCAGATGCTTTTAATTATACCCTAAGAGATTTTGATAAGTGACAAGGAGCGCTTTGTTTTCGACTCGTTCATACAGGTGCAGGGGTAATTCATACCAAGTAATTGTGTATGAATACTGCTGTGGTTGTAGTGTCTATGTAAAATTAGTGTGATGAAAGTCACGAGATAATATTTGTTTGGAGTCACATAATGTTATAAACGGGCTCCAACCCGGGGACTAAAACTGTTTGATGGTTTACTATACAAAGACAAAATTGCATTTTTTGTCCAATCAATCAAAAAATTACAACAAATATAGTCTTTGAAAACTATATTAACCATCTAAGTGATGATTTATTTGAATTTTGAGACCAAATTACTGACTGTATCACATAAAAAGTTGGCTGAATAATAACAAGGCAGGAAAATCGCTATTGCGTAATTTCGTTTTATTACCAATAACACTATAATGCTAATAAAGCAAAATAAGTGGAAATCCGTAAGACTTAGGTATCGTTTTTGTAAATGCCTACTACAAGCAAGTCTGTGCCCAGCGAGGGGTTTGGTCGTAATTGCTACCATGGTAGCACACACCATGTAGAATACCATGGTGTTCACTGTACAGGACTGGAGTTTACACTATATAGGCTTAAATATATAATATCTACTATGCATTAGATTTTAGGATAAAGCTTATTTAATTAACACTACTTTAACCACTAATGAGTTTAATTATTGATGCAATGAAATATTCAAAATTAACACTTAATTCTAGCCAATAACCAACTGATTTCACAATAATTTATTATTATTGAAACGAATTAATATACACTAAACTTCTCTTCGTCTTTTCGTATTATACATATACTTTATAAGTTGTAAGAGACCGGACTGACCGAACTCCGAACTGATAGTGAGCCCAAAGATATCACTTTTCCCGACCCAAGATTCGCATCCACGATCTCAGAGCATTACCGCGTCCAACTACGCCACCGAAGGAGTCTTATATGTATTTCAATTATTGGTTATTTTTATAAAAAAATAATAATATAATATCGCCTAAATAGCGAGCGCATAGTGAAAATATGCACCAAACTCTGATTTTAGATATTACATGTAAAATTCAGCGAAAATAGCCAAATATCCAAATGTATATAATTCCGTCTGTAGTTATAGCAAACCTTGATAGTTCCTTTTGTCATATATAAAATCGGACCGTATGCCATCTTAGAAGCTTACAACTATTGTAACAATAATCCCATATGTCTGACATTAAAATTACGCTTTCATCACATTCGTGGGCCATGTAAACGATAATAATATGCAGCCGCCATGACCCAAATGTCCGCCCTGTATATAAATCTGGGACTATAACCTGGTTCTGATTTAATTATTCACGGTTCGATAGCAGGATGAGTAAGCTTTTATTATTGACTAGTGGCCGTCTGCTTCAATTTCGTCATCAAGGCCATCATAAAATTAAAACTGAGTAATTGTCGTTCATAACGAAGCGGAAGCACCGATTTCAAAGTAGCCGTTTTGTTAAAATAATAATACTAGACCTGCACTACTAGACCTTGTTAATTTCGTATCACATACAATTTATTTTGATAAGGTATAACTTTTGATCACCAATTATCATCATCATTTCAGCCACAGGAAGTCCACTGCTGAACATAGGCCTCCCCCAAGGATCTCCACGTCGACCTGTTGGAAGCGGCCTGCATCCAGAGACTTCCTGATACCCTAGGCAGGTCGTCCGTCCACCTTGTAGGCGGGCGTCCGACATTCCTCTTGCCTGTACGTGGCCGCCACTCTAGAACCTTTCGAGTCCAACGGCCATCGGTTCTTCGAGCTATATGCCCGGCCCACTGCCACTTCAACTTGCTAATCCTATGGGCTATGACGGTAACCTTTGTTCTCCTACGGATCTCCTCATTTCTGATTCGATCTCGTAGGGAAATACCGAGCATAGCCCTCTCCATAGCTTGTTGAGTGACCTTGAGCCTCCTAATGAGGCCCATAGTGAGAGGCCACATCTCGGTGCCGTATGTTATCACTGGTAACACACAACTATCGAAGACTTTCGACTTAAGGCACTGAGGTATTTTGGACGACAAGACGTTGCGAAGTTTCCCGAACGCTGCCCAACCGAGTTGGATTCGACGATTGACCTCTCTCTCGAAGTTGGACCTGCCGGACCACTTGTCCTAAACAGACATATTCGTCTACAACTTCGAGAGTCGAGCCCCCAAATCCGATTCGACATGATCTTCGTTTTGTCCATGTTCATTTTAAGATCCACCTGTTGGGAGACTCGATTAAGGTCTTCAACCAATTATAATCAACCCTAATCGACTTTTTATTATTGCATCGTATTTTTGAATTTTCTTAGGCTATTAAATAGGACTTGTTAGTAAATAATCGCTTTGTGTACCAAACTCAATTGATGCAAGTCTTTTCATAAAATCCACAACTTTTTTATGGCACGTATTAATTAGGCACAGACTCAATAAAAATATTTACAATATATAAGTTAGATATTTTTTTGGTTTCTGAAGTCTCTTTAAAAATTTTGTTAGAAAAGAATGTTAGTTAAAAATAGATCTTAATTGGGCCTAATACAAAAAGGATCATCAAAATTCTTTTTGATTTTGAAGAGTTCGTCTCTGCATCTCTAAATTTCTACGTCCTATAGGAAAATAATTAAAATGGGACCATTTCTAAGTTATACGAAACCAAACACAAAAAGACTCATTCAAATCCTTTGTTAAACCAATTTGATTAATTAAATTTGACCAATTAAACTAATTTGATTAACCCTATGTGGCAATTTCCATAAAAATACCAATTTTAAATTTATCGATGTTTTAGATACTTCTGTAATTTCGCAATTTTTTTGTTTTTAAATCACCCTTGTATTAAGACAATCAAAACAAAGACTCATTTTAATATTTAATTAAAACAAATAATGTAATATTTGGTTTTCCGCTTGCAGCATATAATGTATTTAGTATTTCGCGCTTGGTGGGCGTGTTTTAATCAAATCTTACTTTGGATTTGATCTCGCGCCACAGAGTTGATGCTCTCTAGAATAGCCAAAAAATAAACATCATTTTATTCATTTTCTCAAATAAATACCTATTTTTATAACGTATTTCGATTATTCAAATCATAAAACTTATTTATAATGAATGTAGTATCTATCTCTATTCTTATATAAATTACTTACTGTAATCACAATAATATAGCATTTGCTCGCGGCTTCGCACGCGTGATAGTTTGAGAAGTCCCGCTATATATTTTCCCGACATAATAAGTAAGTAAGTATCCTGTGTCTTTCTCGGGGTCTTGAAATATACCAAATTTTATCGAAATTTGTTGACTAGTTTTTGAGTTTATTGCATCCAGACAGGTCGACAGATGCGGCGACGGACTTTGTTTTATTATATATATTGAGAGTTTTTTTAAAAGACTAATTCCATCATACATTATTGTTACGTAACTTTAATCGTTTACTGAGCGCACGCAACGGAAGCTCTCAAAAGGTATAAATATTTCCCGTTTCAACAGTTTTTATTGATGCTTTGCTCCTATTATTTTACAAGTTTCCTCGATAAATGAGCTATTCAACACTAAAAAAAAAAAACAATTCGAAACAATAGATCTTGAGATTAACTCGTTCAAACAAATTCTTCAATATGGTATTTAGTATGGATTAAGTTTAATGCTTTTAGACCGCTGACCAATTAGGGGCACAAATAATTATGTTTTACAAGAAATAAAATTCATTTTACTGTGACATCATAAGCGAGAACATAGAATTTTAGTTTTGGCAGAAAAGAAACTCTTTCAATGCGCAGGGATTTATGAGCCCTATGATGGAGTACGGAGACAGGCCGCTAAGTGGCATCGCGCAGGACGCTACTGACAAAAAAGCGAGACATTTTGCCTAAGGACGCAATGTCAACCTTAATGTCCTTAAGAAGGCGCCCACGAGTTCTTAGAGGTTGAGGGTTGAGTGGTAAAAATAAACACTACTTATACAAAAAAATAAATAAGAAGGAAGTCTGAAACTCTAATCTGACTTTGAAAGGCAGCTTTTAATTTGTTAATGGTGTCATTTACAAGTTGCAGATAAAAGGCTTATTTATTGCATTGCTTTAAAATGGTCTGCCTAGTTTGCTTTTCCAAGTCTGAAAGGCAGGTCTTTATTTGTAAACGGTGTCTTTTACAAGATGAAGGTAAGTGGCTTGTTTATTGCACTGCTTTAAAGTGGTTTTACAGTAATTATAAAAACTTCTTCAAAATTAGATCGGATATGGTGTCGGCATACCTAGATAGAGATCTCAAAGGAAACGAATAACGGACAAATAATTTTTTACACAATGTTATTTAATAATAACAATTCAGGGATAAAAGTTTTATCGTGAATAAAAATGGAACCGAAATAATGACGTCTATTAAAAACAACATAAATTCAAGTAAGTAAATGGCTTACTATCTGTATCGTAAACAGAATAACCTTTAGTCTTCTCTCGACTTGTAAATCGAATTACACTACTTAGGTGTCTTAGGACACGGTCAATGTTGTTTTACTTAGTTGTATGTTAATACAAACATTCATCCACACAACACGTGAATAAATCCCAACTCATTTCCAATTTTGCCAAAAAGATAAAATAAAACAGTATCCACTAATCGCAATATTATTTGGCCACGAAGTAGATTTTTATCGTGAAATATATTGGAGGGGATTGATGTAATATTAAAACATATTTATTTTAGTAAAAATATAATTCCGTACAACTATCAAAGATATTCAAGAAAACCCATCTAAAACGGCGATAGCCTAGTTAAGAGTGGAATGGCCTGCCGAGATAAATGGCCGCAGGTTCAGAACCCAAGGACACACGTCTTTGAATTTTCTAAAGTTATCTGTGTATACTTTGTAAATTATTGCTTGCTTTAGTGGTGATAGATCGTGAGGAAATCTGCATACCCGAGAAATACTCCAAGAATTTTAAGCGTAGGTATGTGAAATCTGCGAACCTGCACTGGGCCAGCGTGGTTGACTCAGGACTAATCCCTCTCGATAGTAAAAGAGGCCTGTGCCCAGCAGTGGGACAGTATATGTTATAGGGCTGATATTATTATTTAATATAATATAACTAAAAACAATACCTACTGGCTACATTTTAAGTCAATATAAGAATTCTATACCTAAAACACATGCTATGATAAAAATGTCAGCTACAATTTACACATACCCTAGTAATATTATAAATGCGAAAATTTGTGAGGATTTGTGGATGTATGGATGTATGTATCTTTGTTCCTCTTTCATGAAAAAACTAGTGAACGGATTTATATGAAACTTAATAGTAATATTGGTTGTACATCAAAATAACACATGGGCTACAATTTATAATTATTTTGTGTAATTTGGTCATAATATAACGATACACATCAAGTAAGCTGGAAAAAATATTTTACCGGAACTCCATCACGCGGGCGAAGCTGCAAGCAAAAGCTAATAATATCTAAATTCTTTAATAGATACGCATTTATTAATCATTTACAATATATTTAAACGCAACTTTGGAGGCTAAATAACATATTTATTAAATTAGACATTTTTACGTTTCCATAATATAAATATATTAAGGTGAATATTGCGTTAAATTAACAGTAAGACTAAGTTAAAACTTAATGCTGTTAAGTGAATTTCGTGGCATGTCTACATCTTTGTAACATATTTTACATGAATGTGGTCGGTGGTGGGCGGGGCACAATCAGTCGTTTTGTGGCCCGTTCCATCTCTCTCTTGGTCACAAAACACAATAATCTTGCAGTTAGAGACGACGTAATGTGCTCGCAAATTGTATCCGAGCGGGGGAGGCGCGGAGGCGGGGCGAAATCTCAGAAAATATTTTTTTTCGGCTTCAATGTTGTAAACGCAAAAGATGTTTAATGCCTATTTGTGCGGTAGTTAATTTATATATAAAAACTCGCAAAGTATAAGATGTAGTCTCTACTCTCTACAAACTATTTTATTATTATTTCTACAAATAAATGTAAAGCAACTTGGGACATAATTGGCGACAAACTAAATAGTACACAAAATAATAAAAATATAAAAGAGATCATTCATAATGAACGATTAATATCGAATCCAATAGACATTGCAAATACATTCAATGATTTTTATATTACAAAAACAAATAAACCTAAAATACATACTCCTAACTACAAATTAATTAACACTGTTGACTCTACTATTTTCTTAAGGCCTTGCACCGAGTATGAAATATTAAAAACTATTGTGTCGTTAAGAACTACAAACGCCGTAGGTTATGATGCAATATCAACTAAAATAATAAAACGATGTAATAGCGAGCTCTCATCAATACTTTGCTATATTGTAAACCTTTCCTTTGAAAACGGCGTTTTTCCCGAAAAATGAAAATGTCCGTAGTTAAGCCAGTACACAAAAGAGACAATAAAGAAAAAGTAAACAATTATCGTCCCATTACGCTAATTCCAGTATTCTCAAAATATTTGAAAAAATAATGCACGCCCGTATTACCACATTCCTAAATAAACATAATATTTTAACAAAAGAACAAAATGGATTCCAAAAACAAGTCTACCACACTAGCGGCCTTCTCTATAATAAACACTGTGACCAAATCTCTAGATAAAAGAAAACGTGTATCAGCGGTATTTTTGATATGTCCAGTGCTTTCGATTTTGTCGACCATCAAATATTGCTGCGAAAATGTGACTTATATGGCATTAGAGGGAAGGCGTTGGAATGGATTGACAGTTACCTGAGTCATCGAAAGCAATGTGTGGAGATTACCCATGTTGACTCGAATTTAATGACTACGTCACACAGGTCCACTTATAGGGAAAATAAATTCGGTGTCCCCAGGGTAGTGTTCTAGGACCTCTATTGATTTTAATATATATAAATGATATTCCGAAGGCAACTAGACATAAATGTACATTATTCGCGGATGATATTTCAGTAGTAATTACACAAGATGATAATAATTTTGACTATACACAAACCTTAAATAATACAATAGAAAATATATCAAAGTGGTTAGATGATAACAACCTAACTGCTAACATAAATAAGACAAAAAATAATTCAATTAAAAATTACAATAACAAGACTAATAGTTTAAAAATAAATTATTATAACCAAGAAATTAATGAAGTAAATGAAGTAAAATTTTTAGGTATCACACTAGACGAAAACTGCAACTGGAAAGCTCATATTAAAACAACTTGTACCAAAATAAACAGATTTGTATACGGACTCAGAAAAATAAGAAAACTAGCTAGTGAAAAAACTGCCTTAATGGCGTATCATGGATATGTCGGATCCATACTACGATACGGCATATTGTTATGGGGAAACTCAACAGATATAGGTAGGGTGTTCGTAGCACAAAAAAAGTGTCTCCGGGCAATATGCGGGGTCGCACCACTAGATTCATGCAAACCACTGTTCAGAAAATTAAAACTGCTCACTCTAACTTCAATATATATATTAGAAATTGGTATATTTGTCAAAAAACATTCTGAGTTGTTTGAAAAAGTATGTCAAAATAATAAATACACTATCAGAGATCCAACTAAGCTAAAACTAAATTCAATGTCAACCACTCTGTATAAAAGAAATACCGGTTGTATGACCATTCAAATATATAATAAAATACCGAAAACCTTACGTGAACTACCTTTTACCTTATTTATTAATAGATTAAAGAAATGGCTCATAGATAAATGTTTCTATACAATTAAAAATTTTTGGAATGTAAAGATATATAGTAATATAATAGTAACCCCAGATGAACATGGGTTTTATAGTTAGATATAATATAATAATATTATGTATAGAAAATCATGTAATTTGTATGAGTAAACTACACCTAAAAGGGAATAGATATATTAATAATAGGTAATTTGCCTAACTTCGTTCTCTAATTATAAGTACGTATATAATTTTTTTGCATACCGTTGAAACGGTGAAACATGTTGCACATGTAAGATATTTAACATCATAATTTATACCATGTTTTATGTAAAATAAATTGATTTGATTTGATTTGATTTGATATCTTTACCCATTTTAAGTATGTCGAAGTACTTAAGCACAAGTTGTATCATTTGAATACACGCCCTAAAAGGTCCTTAACTCCAACTGAATAGGTGTTTAATTTGTGATTATAAAATAACTGTCAACTTTTGTAGAGGATGAAATTTTCAAAAAATGTATATGAGTAAGACACCTTTCCAAAGTTTATAATTGAAATAATGATGAATATATCCAATAAAAAAAGGCATAGCGTTTATATTCAGATGACTACCAACGAGTTCATTAAAACTGCCTAACAGAGTTGGGAAATAAAGAAACAAAACAATACAAAACTGTGATAGATACTCCAATTTTATTGCGTTGGTTACTATTTTTTCGTTTTAAAACAAACGTTTGGAAGGATTGCTATTCAAAAATTTTAGACAAGGGGCAATGAAAAAATTACTGGAATGGGTACAAGGTACAGTAAAAGAGGAGAGAGTTTAGAAGTTAAGAATTAATATGAAATAGGACACAAATAATATAAATTGCACTGGGTCAAAATATGTATACTCACGCCTGATGTACTGCGCGTGTGACTGCAACACACAAGCGACCGCCACAAGAAGGGGCATCCACGCCCTCCTTTGACTTCTCATTTTAAAAGGGACCGGTGTTGTACCATTTATTTTCCCTCGGCTTTAGTCGACGAGCTCGAATACTGTACAAAGTTCGTGTTTCACAACAATATCCAGTGCTTTTTAGTTTATTTTTTCAGTTCCCACACAGAGTACGTTCAATCAAAGGCTATTTAGCAAACGTGTAAATTGGCAGGCCTGTACCCATGTTGTTCCACTACAGTTTGACACTGTACACGGTAGTATATAAACAAGGTGGACGTTTATTACACTTTTGTCGGATGCAATGCTCGCCTACAGTGTCAAAAAAGATTTATTTTGTGCAAAAAATATTTTGTATCAACTAGGTATGAATAATCGGACATTAGGTCACATTTAATGTATATTTCCGCAGCCAAAATAAAAATAGATATAAATAAAGCCGTTGCCGTTTGAAAGATGTTTTGCGGCTTTATGCGAATAGACTGCGTTATTCGAACCTAATTGAACATAATTTCGGTCGGTGTTATCTCGTAAAGTATTTAATTCTAAGCTTAAACTAGATATTTGAATATTTTGTTACATTTAATGATACATTCATATTTTAGCATTTTATTATTAAGCAAGTTTCTGCATTATCGACAATGGTTCACACAGCACTTTTGGGAAATAATATATGCATCGGGTTATTGGCGTAAAAATAACATTAAGGTGTTAAACTGGTGCAGTCCTGCATTCGATCCTAGCACGGAACATCACATGTGTGAGTCTTTGAAAAACGAACGCGACTTATTAAAAACTGGAACGCATACCTGCCATTAGGATAGATTTATCATCACATCATGGGACATCAATAGCTTCGCTAAACCTAGGTCATATTAGTTGCAACTTACAAGCCTCACTGTCCCCAGGCAAGCACGCGCGAGTTAATATGTGTATAACATTATTATATCATACATATTATGTTTTAAGAAGATGCAATTAAAATGCACTTCATAATCAAAATTGATGTTGACAGAAAAATTATCATGAAGAGCAATAAGTACATTTGTATGATCGGTCATCAGTCTTTGTGTCGATTAAACACGCTCCACTTTTACAGCCCAACACATCTGTCACGGTGACAGCTGTCATTAGTTTATAAAACTTTGCTTTTATTGCGCGCCTTCGCCACTACACCGCGGACAGGTGAGATTTCGTCTGATAACGCACGCTTGCCGCGACATATTGCCTTTTTGATGATTTCAGCTCGTTCGTTTTTTGAGCTTATTTTAATTAAAAACGATGTCGGTATTCGTCACTTTATTGTTCTTTTAAACAGTCAATAAATAATGTAACGAGCTGTCGTCCGAAAAACGTTGGGTCAAAGTCGACTACATTTTATATTTGGTAATGAGTGCTATATGTCGAAGACTGTTGGACAACCTTATTATTATTAAAAGATTATAAACGATTAAACGAAATTGAGAAATACGGAATAAATCAATGAATGAAAAACGAATAATAATTCTTTTTAAATTGCTTATTTACAGAAGTAAAAGCACAGAAGGTCCAGATGTACTCAGTTTCTTATTAATATTTTGCATTTTTAGGACAATCTTTAGCACAATAAATGTAACACATGATGAACTTAGATGTAACATAAAAATACATATATTACAGTTATGTTCTTATTGTTATGAACCAGCATGACAGTACCGACATATCAAGTATTTACGTACAACATGAAACATTTTACACAAACGAGAGTTATCGTTATATCTAGATAGTGATGTCATTTGTGACGTAAATCAACAATTTTTGTCCGACGTCGAAAAGTAAACATGTACCTACTCTACTAGCTTGATTTGATTAAGGAATGCTATTACATAATATTTGATTTTTTTACAAATTTGTTTGCGTCGTTGTACGAACATGTTTAGGTCTCATATTCAAGAGGAGTAAAAAATGGTGTATGTTATGTATATAATTATTTCAATAAAATAAATTTTACGGTAACTTCGCTATTATAGGCGTAGTCACTTCGTTTGCTTAAGATTCAAGCATTAATTTAATTTTGCTATCGATACATGGGACAGCCATAGACTGATTTTTTCCAAGAGCAAAGTGAAAAGTTCATGAATGTTAACGCCTTTTTCTATTTCTGGTTCCTATTTTTTCTGGTAATAAGGCTTTGTGAGCCATTTGATTCCTAGTGTGCATTCTTACGTCACGAAGGCATCAGTCACGAACTTTAAATCACAACGAATTTTATTGCAGTTTCAATCTTCTTTGTGAGCTGTGAAACTGGATATCAGTTTGTTTATGTTTGTGAAACGTAGGTCTCATTTAGTTTTATATCCAGCTTCAAATAAGCTGACACGTGAAACTTCACTTAAAAGTGGCCAAACGAGTGTCCAACTCGATAATATACCTTAACTGTAATTTTAACAAACACTGTAGGGTTTACGGAATTGAGACTAAAAGTTTTTGGTTGTACATGAACATTCATAGATGAGGAAGGTATTTTCACGATTCATAATTGTTTATAAATAGAAATGATTCAAAAAGTCCTTTTATGAAGACCATATGTGTTTAAAATATGCATGTGTATTGGAAAAAATTTCTTGAATGCGGTTGTGAACTGTGAACTTCAAGTTTGATCGAGTTTAAATAATTTATAAACGAAATGAACGAAAACCTTCTTATTTGTTCACCTATACTTTTAATGATCTACGACTACTACATTTTTCACGTGGGAAAGTGATATATATATATATATATATATATATATATATATATATATATAGATTATATATATATATATATAGATTATATATATAGATTACATATTGAATAATGGTTAGACATTAGATTATCGTATATATATATATAGGGAAAGTGATATATATATATATATATATATATATATATATATATATATATATATATATATATATATATATATATATATATATATATATATATATATCTATATATATATATATATATATATATCACTTTCCCTATATATATATACGATAATCTAATGTCTAACCATTATTCAATATGTAATCTTACTAATGATGGATGTTTCGAAGCTGCATTTGCAACAGTAACTTTCTTTTTGTTCGTGATTGGGAAGTGACTAACGGGATCTCTCCTAACGCTGGCACGACCGAAATGCCCTTGCTCTACATAATGACTTAGCTCACGTCAAAACTATCTAGTGTTAAAGGTTAAAGACCCCGATGGTACAGCAACTGGAGAGCCGTGCGCTGAGAAGGATTACGGGTTTGATTTTAAAAGAAATGTCAGGCGTTTTGCAAAATCGCTATTGTATCCACTTTAAAACAGATTTTTATTAGAAAAATTAAAGATAGTCCTGTTTAAACTTCGTACTTATAAACCTAACCAGGCAAAAATTTATTAATACATAAACTTAAAAAATACAAGAACATGACATATTACCTTCAAGATACATTCAACACTGAAAAATGTGTTTGACAAGAACCTAAAAAAATAAGGTATCATTATCGCACGATAAGGGTGACGTCACGGTTTGCTCAGACTGATAAGGATTTTAGTGTTATCAAGGAGATAAAATGCCTCTTAATGACCCACTAAGATCAGATTTTGTGTATCACAACATATATTGTATTAAATTTAGAAAATATGACATTTTGTTTGCTTAGGCGGCGTTCAATTATATGCTACGCCGTATATTCTTTTAATAATTGTCAATCTAAAAAGTTCATTGAGAGTCTCTAACTTATTGGTAAGAAAGATACAAGGAAAGACATTTCAATAGACCTATCATCATAGAGTATATTTTTATAACAGATACATCAATTCAAAGAAAATTGATATTTACAAATAGGTTTTAAACTTTAGACTACGTTATTAAAATTGGCATTTTCAATTTATACCTACCTATAACTAATTTCGTTATGATACACAATGAGATCAAAATAGGATAGCAAGTAATTATTGCATAAATAACAAATTTATGATCGTATTGCATTATAAGACTTTCTTTGTATGAACATTGACATTTTTCTTTGACTTGTTTTTACTAAGTTGTTTCGAGTATAAATTAGACTCCGTCACGACTGCCGCGAAAGTCACGCGATTTGCCAAAAATAAAAACCATTTAAATCTTCCTATTTACCTATTAGTAATATTAATGAGGTTACTGGTACTAAAGTTAGGGAAAAATATTACGAGGTGTCTATTATCACATTAAATCAAACTTGCGAGTCAACGCGATCAAAAGTTGTGACTGTTTATGTCGAATATTTTGCATTTTCACAATGAAATCAAATACTTTAGGGTTGGCCTAAATTTATGAAATTTATCAAGAAACAATGTCTCTCAGCACATATAAATAACACAAACAAGCACTCACGCTTTCTATCCCCGAATGCGTAGGCAGAGGTGCAATTGGTGCACCTTCCATTCGTTGTGCCTATTCCATCCAATTATGTAAAAGGGAATGAGACTATCGCCATATTGGGCACAAATTTAAGACTGGCTTGTTGCTTACTGAGTAGAAAAAGTCATCAGGGTCCGACCCAGGGATGGAATTCGAGATATCACCGAGACGTATAAAAAAAAAACTAAAATCCATAGAGTATGTCTATTTTAATAACAAAAAAAGAATTAGATTTTTATACCTCTGGCGCGTGGGGCTAAACCAGCAGTTGTCCGTTTTTTTGTCAGTAAGCGATAGTCCAACCGTAATATTTATAATCACGTGGTGTTAGTCCGTGGCTACATGAAAAGTGCATTCCAATGGCAACCACGGTTTAATCAATATTACATCACTAATAACGCTACTTTATACGACCATAGCATTCATTATACGAGGTCCATTTCCTGCGATAATATTTATATAAGTAAACTTTTGGAAAGGAGTAATATAAAAATATTTGTGTGTGCAAATTAACCTGATTGATAAATACAAAATGATGGTCTGCATGAATCAATAATTGGAAACAAGGCAATTAATTATTTACTTTACCGGTTGATAAGTAACGCATGGTATACAATGGCCTTTTAAATGAAACTTTACCTTACAGAATTTTACATGCTGACTGTAAATGTATTATTGTATTATGCGATAGTTATTATTGTTTATTTATTTCATATTTAATAATAATATGAAGTTCGATAAATGTACAACATTAAAGAGGAAAAACCAATATATTTAGTGATAATCCGCGTACATATATTTATTATTTATTGTTTTGCCTCACGAGTGAGTTTTGTTTTCCAGCTGTGATGATAATTTTACTACATTCCTGTCAACACTTAGGACAAAAATGATAAAGGTTTCAAAGAAGAAAGTAAATTAATAATTACACAGGTTAAAATACTTCAAACAACACATATTTTTTTTTAAATAAATGATTGTCCTTTGTCTTTTGGTGAAAGCCAATGTTTTTATACTAGGTATATTTTTTAAATAAGACAAAATTTCAATTAATTAAAATTACAAAGTTTAAAATTCAGTGCTGTCGTACCAGACATTTTTAATCCATAAAAATCCTTAAGATATAAACAGCTCGGTGTGGGTAGACGTTGCATAAGACGATTCGCGCGAAATGAATTATTTTATTTTTAAACACGTATAGTTCTCGAAATGGCGATATATGTTTTGAGTCTGAGAAACGTGCTTTGCCACGCATGTGTACAATAAAATAAAAGTTATGTTTCAACTTAAGCTTTTTCTCATCGGAAATTGTTGGTCTTTTTTTTCTTTACAAAAGATGACTTAGCTGAGTTTATATTAAAACGTGGATGTAATTGAATATAGGACCGTTTGACACAAGACTTTAGTTAATATTATTATTTCGATAACCCAGTTTTTTTTATTTCCTTAATTGTGGAAAGTGATACTAAAAATACAGTAAAACATAGGAGAATTTTACACTTAAACCACTTTTATACTTCATGGACTTGAAAATACCTATATTAACAGAAATTATTACATTTGCATACGTAAAAACACGCCTAGCTTCATAACATACAAAATAGACAGAAGTTGATACTTATTATGGGTATAATTATGAATTCATACCGAATATCCGAAAACCCGAGAGTAAATTGCATAAAATGTATAACCTATTAATTTGCGCTTGTAAATAATATACCACGTTTAACAAAATAGCATGTTTTAACCAAAATATAATTTCAACGAATTTATAATAAAAATGTACTAGTACAACATTTTTTGTCGTAATTTACAAAATAACTTTGAGTAATACTAACGCCTATGAGAGCTCGGTAGAAACAAAAATGAAAGAGCGGGTTCGCCACATGAATATGTGTCACACTTTTCCTAGTCACTATGGGCGCCATGAAAGCTCGTTGTAATCAGTGGCACGTAGAACGACAAGCTTTGGAAATTATCTACGGTTTACTTTCTTCTCCATTGCTTCAAGAATAATACAGAATTGAAAAATAAAGTAGAACTCGGGATTTTTTTTAAATTATCTGAAGGATTTAAAGTTATTATCGACGTAAACAAGAGTGATCACTGCGGACGGATAACGTGAGATTGCAGCAAGAATTAAAATAGAATAAGGTTAGTCAAATTCGTCATATTTATTGTAATTCTTGGAGGGTGTGTTCTACATGACATAACGATACCTCGGATCCACACTGAAACCTTTACGCTCTTAATATAATATCTGACATTAGAGTGTCGAAAAATTATAATATTGTCTTAGTTATAATGTTAAAATGTAATCTATTCGTATTAGTGTAGTTATTTATATACCGAGATTTTCAAATATTCCAGAACATTTCGAATAGTTCGATTATAATTTTTAACTAAAGGCAGGGCACTGTGTTAAAACACGAATATTCAATAAACTTTAATCGACAAAGTAAATCCTAAGTCTTGTTGATGTAAATAGTAAATCGTAAACCGTGTCAGAATATAATCAAATGGATTAGTCAAAACGCCCGCGCGGCTCGTAAATAGGTTTTCACACAAAGCTAAACACTAGTCCCCAAAACGAGATCCGTCGATTCAAACGAATATAAACTTTATTCATATGTGGTAAAACAACACGCGCGATGCATTCCAAACAATTGTGAATGGCGATGGATAACAAACTATTATTCTTGGGTATGATTTTTTTCATGTCATTCGGTTTATAAATGGATTATTCGGAAAGCAATTTTAATTATACCAGTCCGTAAGCAGAATAAAATAGATATTTTTAATATAATTACACTGTATGAAAAAATAAAAAGGATAAATGAGTAATTTACTTAATTCTCCATAATGATTGATTTTTAAATTTGCTCATATAACATTAATATCTAGTTTATATCTTGGCAGTTTGAATTGAAACTACATTTCCTAAACGGTCTGTATTGTCTATTCCTTTACAACGAGCTAATAATGTATTATATTTAACAAGGAATCGCATGTGTCACGTTACTACTTGTCTCACTCACAACTCGTTGAAGAAACGTCAACTAGTTAAGTTACTAACTTGTTTCTAATGGGAACTCAATACATATAGCAAACTTCACCATGAAACACTGGAATTCAATAATACTTACAGTAAGAGGTAAATACTCCCTGCTCCACATAATACGCTATGTAATGCAATAAATATTAAATAGAGGCGACTGCTGCTGCTTACGTGCCGTAAGGTTCAAGCCTAAGACGAACCGCAGACCGCAACTGCAAGCCGCAGGTTACAACCGCAACTACTGATTGTTACTATGAATTGATATGAGAATGATGCCGACAAATGACATTGTAGCGTGCAGTCGCGGGACGAAGCTGCAGTCGACCGCAGTGCCAGTGGTAATGCGGACCGCAAGGTGGTTACACTATCCATAGAGTCCATACTAAAATAAAAGTAACTAAACATGAATCTTATATTCATATCAAATAATATACGTAAGTGAATGACAGAATAGATATTGCATAGTTTTTATTTACTTACAACGAGACATCAAAGGAATTGTCACTTTTAATTAAATTAGTTAAAATATGTATTGCGTCTTAATTAAAAATATGCTATTTACAAATGTCAAATGAACTAAATTAAATTAGGCTATTGTATTTGGCGTACTGTAAAATCCTATGGATACGACTGAGACCTGCAGCTCGGGTATTTGCAGCTTGCAGTTCGTCTTGTAACTGAAAAATACGCAATATCGCTTGTGGTTGCCGCGGACCACGTCTTGTCTTCGACTTTTACGTTTAAGGTCTTCAAATATTTCGTAGTAAAATCTTGATAAAAAATGCATTAAGTGGAATCTACAAATCAATTTAATGCGATTGAATGAATAGCAAAACATGTAAATGATGCTACCGCATTATGACATTTCGGTGGTTAGAAATATGTCCATTGCGGCCCTTTTATTTGAAAGCCGATATTTATTTCACTAAGGACATGCTTTGCGTGTTTGCCTCCTGTATTTTTCAGGTATTTGCTACAATTGATAAGCGGAAGCTTTAATCGAATAAAATTATTAAATAAATTATTCAGTACTAAATACCAGACAGTAAAATAACAACTTTTATTATGCACTTTTTGTCGTACATAAGAGAAAATATTTTTTACTATACCCATATGAGAGTTATTGAGGAAACTGAATATTGATTTACTGCGCCATTTTATAGAATTGTATTATGTCATAATATTAGTTTAGTTATAGAACAACAATAGTATATAATCTACTTAATTCAACTGATAATTCTATATGACTGCGCCTGTAACTTGTGCTAAAGACCGCCGTGATAAAAGGGCAACACTTTATGCAAATCAGCGTTGCATCACGCATACCTTTGTATTTGCGACCTTGCCGCTAATACCTTAGTATATTTTTAAACTTAGCATAATTGACAAATGATATATAGCATTTGAATTGTCTTGACGTTATGCATAGCGAATTTCTTGCCGTAATGTTAGTAATGATTAAGGCGCGATTGCAGTCGACACTATAATATTAGCATCAGTCCGATATTGCAAGAATATTTTATATGGTTATTTTGCCATCATAAAAAAACGGACGTTTGTACATACAATTTTATACGTAGAAAATAAGTTTTAGAATCGTCTTTTTACCAATAATTATTAATATGTAATTAACAGAAATTAAAAAAAGGCATAAAATAGTCGTTATTTATTATAACACTAATATAACCACTTGGGCCTAATTTACATTCTGTGCTATAAATTACATTACATTTAAATAAATCTTATAATTTTGTGTGGCATCTCTCGTATTTTTTAGATTATTGGCCACTTTTAAGATATGTAATTGTATTTTCTTATTTAATTATTTACTCAAAGGAGTGTTCTCTTATTAAATATATCAAGGATTCTGAAAAACCTATAAAAGGACTATCTAATCACAGACGTATGAAGAGAAGTATCTAATTGATTGTCATGAAACCTACCTTTGATAATATTATAACTGAGACAACCGTCAGTGTGAATTATTTAGATATGTTCTAAAAATATTAATTATTACACACACATTCACGTTTGCTAAATTAGATTAGTATTAAATAAAAAAATATATTAATAAATAAAATACGATATTCCTAGGATACGCATTTTGGCATGTCGCAGAAGTAAGAGCCCTAATGCAAATTTGCACTTTCAGTAGTTAACCTTGATGTTCCGTATTAATGTTTTAGTTAATTCTTATTATAGCCGACTTATTAAACGAACGCAGTAACATACTAAGATACAAATCACGTCGACTTATTCAAACCAAGTTGAGCGGTGCGCCTCTCAATTGAAGTTAAAGTGACGGGTATTGAGGCACTTTACGAAGTTCGAATCCCGTGCGTTGTCGACACCCTTTTGTTTTGTCGTTTGAAACAGTAGACGGTAGACACTAATAAAGTTTGGCCAAGAGGCACCGTTCATTGTTTGTGGGCACTGCGCTTTAGAATTTATTAAGATGAATGAATGAGTTTTCAAGAATTGCGGAAAAACGGTGCAATTTAACTTAGCCGATTACCACTAAATATATGAAGTCAAATATTATTACATTAATTTCATTCTTCGGGATAAACTATTAGGTTAAATTTTAATGTTAAAAAAGTATTAAAAATACAAGATAATCTATGAGTTGGGAGAGGAATAAAATACGGCGTATAGTTAAATTATATAAAATTAGTATATATATGAAAAATGCAAGATATACAAAATGGAAAATTGTTCAACACAATAATAGGAAATAATATATGGCATTGCCCAATTCCAATTTACTAAATTAATAGGCATATTATCGCGCTGCTTTACTTACAATATTAGCATCAGCAGAATAAAAAACCAATAATAGATAGATATTATAGAATATCCATTTTTCATTATGATAATCAATCACTTAACATATCTATACATATAATATGACATTATATAAATCAAACAATCAACAAATCAACGCCTACTTACCGCTCATTAGTCATTGGCTTAAGATCGATTAAATACTAAATCCCAAACAATATGCGGTCAAGAACTGGAATGACATAAGTAATCGTTAGGTTTTGAAATGGACTTACATTCTACCTATTAGGGGAAATGAAGTTATTGAAACTGCAGTGAATATTTCAATGATTTCGTAATTGCAGCCATAATTTAAATTTTGGAAATGATTAAACTCGTTCACGTATACGACGTGTCTAGAAAGACACGAACATCCATATAAACTATTTGTTCAAAATCAGAACTAAAATGGCAATTAAAACCTCATTGTGATAATAACCTATTTATTCACTTGAATAAGAAATAATTTGACAGAGCCAGTTAGGGAAATAAAATATTTACTTATTTGACTTATATTTTTTATTCAAATTTGGGATTACACTTATACTCGCGTTTTTATATTATGAGCACCACTCCGTCCAACCACAAGCATCAATATTGACACTATACTAAATCTGTTTGAATGGATGACAGTTCAATTCAGTTGATCATAGTAAATGTTCAGAACGCCAAATCTAGTACTTAGTATATACATATATTGATAACTTAACATATATTTTTTTTGTCTTAAATAATTTTATTGTGGACTGTAGATAAAGTTGTTCAATTTCATCTATAAATTAAAATGATTTAAACTAAAACCAGACACGTCTAAACAAAAGGAAAACATAATTCATCGCACAACTCGTGGGAAGTTTTATGTTTTGATATACATAATCGTAAATTAACAATCGAGATAGCGTACAGTCGTCAAAGCAAAAATAGCCTCCAATCTAAGAATCGGATAAAGTCATCAAACGAAGCGCTAAGTACACATTTGTGATTAAAAACAGTGAACGGATGTAGCTATGCGTGTGTCTAATTACCATACCTTATTTCTTCCTTGCACTCGTGTAAGTAATGTCGGTACAGTATGATTGTAAGGTATTAATGTAAGATTGTAGGTTCATGGTCCAATTTTTGTAAAAAGTGTTTCGAGCCATTTAATTAAAAAAAAAATACCGAATCTGACATTGTACAACATTAGTTGAGTTTTAATATTACTATCCAACAAAGTATTGAATAATGACATAAACTAGTTTTTAAATTTAAAATAATCTTTTTGTTTTTAACAAATACTATACGCATACGTAAGAATATTTACCATACAATTAAATAAAAGCAACGGTAACTTTACCCAGTTAAGGAAATGACCGAAGTTGTCAACTTAAAACCGGAGAGGTGACGTTTTAAACTAATTTGGTTGTGAATTTCGCCACACGTTATTTTTGTCCCATATTAGAGTCCAGCCACATTACTGTACAAATTTAAAGTCGACTTTGTAGATGTAAAATACACGGATAAGGAAGAGTTGTTTATTAGCACTGTTTTAAATAGTATTAATTTAAGATTTTAGAATGCAATCTGCATCTATATAATACAAATATTTGTCGCCACATTAGGCCTTCCAATGGCAGCTATTATTAGTATGTAGTATTTTTTTGTATCATATTCAACTATATCATTGTTCTTGTAATGTGTATGATGCGGTTTATGAAGAGTAAGATAAATATTTGTATGTAGGTACTGCCCATCGTTTCTCATAGTATTATGCTTGCGTATTTGAAAAAAAAAATGATTTTTCCATATATTTATCTAGTTTAACTAGCAATTTTAATGACTAATGTTAAATTTTTATTAGGCACCGACTCCAAAATAGGTAACCAGTATTATATAGGTAATATTGAATTATATTTTGGTTTTTGGAGGCGGTATAATTTTTTGTAAATAAGATTTTATTTTTTGCTTTTTTGTGTTAGTAAAATCAGTATGTGTTGAAGACATTATAGTTAACGACATCATTTTAAGATTTTCCTGATGTATCTCCGAAGTGAAGGGTCCAACAACAATTGAATTTATATGCGACCACACGAGAAACCAGCTTTCGAATATACAAAGAATTATAAAAATCGCTTCACCCAGTCAAAAGTTCTGAGGTAACAAACTCCTCTTTTTTTTGCCGTGAATTAAAAATATTACTGATGCACTAAGAGCACCCAATAAAATCAATACAGATTATTTAAAATTGCAAATATTACTTTCGAAAACGTTTCAATTGGATGAAACGGCGTAATTAAATTAAAAATATATTTGGAACGATTGGATTTATTCGATTTGTAAAACCTCTTCATTGATCCTTGATGTTCCGTGTTTTAATATTTATTGCATTTCTGTAACGTTAATCTTACAAATTAGTGCAAGTGCTCCTGTAAATATTTTTTTAATATCATAAAAAATATTACACCAGGCAAAGCCTGTCTGCTTATTAAGATTGACAAATATTTATTTCTTGGGTGGAATTTTTTGGTAATAGCAATAAATTTTCATAAAAAATATGTTTTTTATGCTGCGTTGGAGGCTTTTATTTCACCTACAGATATTGGCTATATAAAGCACAAGGTTTTTAAATCCATCTAAACTGATAGTAATACGTAATGTAATAATTACCAACCATAATGTAATTTACAATACACATAATATGCAAATTCAAATTTCTCTTTGTTGTGACGAAAATAAAATTGCATTGGGATACATTTGTGTTTACCATTCTGAATTAGGTAAGGTTAAGTGTATTAAATGGCCGTCAAAGCATGATCTTAACTAAACTGTGCCAAAAGAATAACCCACGCCACTGTTCTTAACAAAATCTAACCAAACTAGTTTGAACACCTGGCTTGTTTAAAGTAAAATATAATCCCACCGCATTAGTTTCAGTAGTGAGATACCGAGAAACATTGTCAGGATGAATATTGGATCACAAGACCTGATTCAGATTTCATATTATATTATTTTCAAGGTATGCAGGTAAATGCGCTAATATTTTGAGATATATCTTTTGTTTCTTCTTATTCAACTTTTAGGCGTCGCAAAACGTTGTTAACAGCATACTGCTGTGTGAAATTAAGAGCCTATGCAATACTTAATTTTTGGTAGGCAATTTTAATACTTCTCAATGTTCATTGTAACCGTAGTATGTTTCCTAATGACTAGTGTAACAGTTTTTTATAATTATTTATTTATATTGCGCATAATTATTTGTTTATTTTGCGCAGTTAGTTGTTTAGCGTCAGACCAAAACTTTAAACGAGTGGCAGTGCGCTCCGTGCGCAATTATGGTTCAGATTCAGTAGCTTTAAAGCAGCTAGTGTGATCCGTGACAAAACAAAAATACAACTATCAATATCTACCTATCTCCATAGAAATTATTTTAACTACTTTTGTAGGTGTCATTCATTTTGTTGTGTAAATTTAACTAACATTGTAATTTACAAAAGGAATGCTTGCACTAATTTAAGAATATCTTTTTGAAACGGATATTTAAGGACTTTGGATCGAATTAATTATTTTAAGATGTGTTGTGTCCGAATCTTAATAAGGCATAGTTCACCATGTCAATAGGCAGATAAGATTATTTATACAATGCCAAGTGACCTGCAAATGTGTTTATCTGACACTTGGGCTTGTAGAGCTCGCCGGCCAGTCGCGCACCGATAGTAATGTGTGTCATTACACGGAGATCTTGAAAAACATTCATTAATGAACCATGTCGTCCCGATGATAAAATCTAATTTACGTTTGGGGTATATGACTGGTACAGTCTGCCACAAAAGTACCTGAACAAATTCAAATTTTTAAAACGCCTATAAACTTTTGTCTGCGTAACAACAATTGTTTTCTCTTCATTGAAATAAACTTCAGACGGTTTACTTTAATTCAGGTAAAGAAAAATGAATTTTCCGATTGAAGATAATTTATCAGTTTTGAATGTTTTCAGTTACTTTTGTTACTAACTGTACACAAACTTCCAATACGTTTCTAGTACAACTAACTCTCTTTTAATAACTAAATAATATAAACTTCTAACATTACATATGTAAAACATTAGTAATTGTGTACGCACGGTACGCAAAAGAAACTGTCGTCCCTTTAATTTCAACACCGTTATCACTTAGATCGAATGTCTTACGAGATAAGTACGATAGCGGATCATGTTACTTTACATGACTGCCATAACAAACACCTCATTCACACATCAAAGCTTATTTAAACTGTTTGTGTGCAAAATAACATTGCTGCGGCTTTGAAGACATCGTTTCGTAAAATAAACCCGGCTCCTTTGTGGGCTGCGTAATATATGAACTAGAGTTTTATTTCAATGTCTAAGGAATTGTGTTCGCCGAGACGTGTTCTAAACGGTTCAAATTATCGCGTTCCATTTTCAATTTTGAATTTAAATTGTTTTTTTTTTTTAGTTTCTAATATATTCGTTGTTCAATGTCTATCCTTAACAAACAACATGAAAATAAAATACAGGGTCTCCGGCCAAGCAATGAAGGCAGCTTAAAATTTTTGGTACAATAATGTTTGTAAAAAATTTAATATTCCAGTAAAACTAACAAATAGTTAATAATATTAACTAGGAAAGGAGTACAATAAATTTTACTTTAATCTCCTCCCCATTACATTGAAATTCCCACGACATGAAAAATAGTATAGTATGTATAATAATTACTATATTATCTAACAATGGAAGCTTCGGGAAAAATAACCGGAATAAAAGTCAACTCGCTCCTGTAGCAATAGAAAATAAATATTCTTGTTTTTAACTATTACTTCAATATTATACAATTCTGCAAAATAAGTCACACTCCCATTTTTAAGGCATGGAGATATTGATGATTCCTAATTTTGAAGAAATTGCTTCTTAAGTTAATAAACTTAGGACTTATAATTGTCTGAGAAATAGTAAATTAAATTCATTTATTGATTACGAAGATCTTATGACAATTTAGTACAATAAGTAGAAAAAGAGAACCATGAAACATGAATAATAAGCATGGATCGACATAATATTTGTAATTTAATACGCTAGCTAATAAAGAACTTATTTGATGTTAGATTTCAATAGATATTTTTTTATTATTAGTGTAACCAAATGAAACTGGAAAAATTTAAAACTCGGGAATCATCAAACATTAAAAAGAAAACAAAATCACATGGTATTTTATAATATTTACGATTTGGTTCATATTCATGAATGATATTTTAGAAAATTGCTCCTCCTCGACAAAAGCTATCCGGTTATTGCATTCAAATCCTAAGCCCAGATTAATTATATTCCCAACAAAGCAAGGTGTCGCTCAGCAGTGAATTGAACAGGGTTGTTAACCTGAGTTTAATACCGTTAACCGCTGCAGGCTACATGCTCTCGCAAGGACTAAAGAAGGCTTATTGTACGGCCCACGCGCCTCGTGTATTGTACACGAACACAGCTACATTCGATAGAATACTTTAATGGCATTCCAAATTTAAAATAATTTAGAATCAAATTCATTTTAAATGTTTTATTTTGTACGTGATCATTTTTGTCAATTTCATGCTCTTCCCTTCTGAATTTAGTAAGCAATGGCGGTAAAAGCGAAAATATACACGCGATTTATATAAATTACCATTATTGATTTAATTTGAAAAATAACTCTGCCAATGGCAAATGATTTGAATAGTTTTAAATTATTGGTTAAAAAAATACTATTATATTTTAAATCAATCAATTTCTTACACATTTTTAACTAATAACGTTTTAGCTTGGAGATATAAAGTGGACGAAATATCGTGGAATAAGTAAATACTATAGAATATCGTTACAAATAAAATCATGTTTTTAGAAGTAATTAAAAAAATAATGGGTTGTGAAATAGATATAAGATATAAATAATTAATCACATAAATCTCCTTTGCCCACACAATTATGGAAGAATTGAATCAGAACTAATAATATGTGAAACTAGTAATCTATAGCGATTATTAATGAATAACAACTGGCACACTCAAAAATATTTTCAGAGTTTGAACCAAGCTTCATAAGAAAACTAGTGAACCAAATAAAATTCAGACAGATTAACAAAATATTTTTTATAGTCTCTATTGTCTGAGATGCATTCAGACGGATATTGTTTTTTATTAAAATGAGAAGATAAGTAAATTAGACTTTATTTTGACGCAACCGTATTTTAGTGATACTGGTTCGGTTATGCGGAAAGTTATCAGGAAATTGTATAAAAGAGACTGGAAATGTATCATTTTCTCAAATCTTTGTCTTAATAGTGTCCCAATTGATACTGTAAATTTGATCCTACTAAAATAAACATGTGAGAGGAGATGTATGCATGTTTGTTAGAAATGAACGCGAATGAAGTTTGAAGCATAAGGAGACCCATCGGAATTCAAATAATCTTTTATCAAAATTGTTTTTAGTAAGGTCTTTTATTGCGGTGAAAAATTATACTGGAACCGTGATATCTACGTGTGGCTAGTTGATATTAAAAATCACCTTTACTTCAACCATCATAAGATTGCAATTGCCCATTGTTCAATAACGGATTCCAATCGAAGCCGGGCGTTTCACAGTAGACGCTGTTGACCGTTGTCGCTATAAAATGCTTTTAAATACTTGATACCGAATAATTACTTCCAATATTATTTTTGTTATTTCCTTTCGTTCAATGTTCGCTAAATGGATAATCATTTCGTAGAATTTTAAAAAGTAATTAAATTACATTATGAGTGTAATTTCAAACTACAACGCTGTATGTTGGTTATGACGTCAGCAAAAAACATGTTCACTTTATTTTCATACCTAAAGCAATAAGTATAAATATTGGAGTCGAAAATAACCCAAATAGGCTTTAAAACAACTCAATGTTATCATTCATCATCGTATTCTTGCAGCCGTTTAATATGGAAGGTTTCTTCTAAGAAATATTCGATGACTGATTGTATTTTGAGGGTCATTAAAACAAACAAAACTTCGATATAGGCAAAGTGTGGTTTATTTTCTATATAATAGAGGTCAAAATTCAAGTTCAAGTTCAATTATGAGTTGGGAATGTTTTTATAAAATAATAAGTTTGTTTAACTTGAATGTGGATAAGCAGTTCAATAAGATCGTGCTCTATATAACGATATCTATTAATTATAAAAATGTTATCACCAATTAAAGTCAAAAGTGCAATATAATACGCAAAGTTATTAAACACTCCAGAAATTTTCATATATTTATGTGATTACATGAACGTATTAGGTTTGTTATTACGTCCAAAAAATCTATACCTAGTGAGCATCAAACAAAACAACGTGTTGCAAGTCAATAAGCGTGCCTCCGACCAATACGGGTGGACGTTAAGTGCAATTAAAGTTTGGGAATGGATGAGCCTGTAAACTAATTACCAATCTGTTGAGCAATGTTAAACTAATTATATAACATCCTGCCACGCGTCAGGTTATTGAGGAACTATAGGAATGGGGTTAAAATACCTCGATTTAGATCTACAAAACTCGCTCCAGTTGATTCCGTGCTTATTCTGCGACGGTTGATCGCTACATGAGGCTTTAATGCCAGAATATATTGGCACCGATTTAATTCGGTGGTCATATCAATTTTATATTATCTACTTCATGTTGTTCGCAACTTAACCCGAGAGAAAAGTTTACTACTTTAATTTAAGATATTATATTTCTCGTATCATGAAAAGCTTAAATGATACCAAGTTTTTTTTTATTTTGATTACTAATAGCTACTCTATCAAAAGTCTAATTCTGCCTGAGTTACTAAAGTAAAAACTACAATTGAATGAAACAATTATAATTCGTGAGATCGTTGCGGCATAAATTCGGGTCTGATGAAATCATTTTGCACCTCGCCAATTAACAATGGATACTTGAATTGATACTGTAATTAGCCTCAATATATCGACTGCGTTGGCTGTATAAACAAATATGTATATAAATATAATAATATCAGTATTTTAATATTATCCTACTGTCGGGCACGAGTCTCCTCTTATACTGAGAGGGATAAGGCTTTAGTCCATCATGCTGGCCTAGTGCAGATTGATAGACTTCATGCATCCTCAAAATGCCTACAGAACTTTTCAGGTGAGTAGGTTTTCTAACGATGTTTTTCTTCACCGTTAAAGCAAACGATAATTCACAAAGTTTACACACATCATTTTAGAAAAGCCAGAGATGTTTGCCCCTGCCTTTTGAACCTGCGGCCATTCGTCTCGGCAGGCCGTTCCACAACCAACTAAGCTATCGCGGCTATATTATAATGAAAATATATTAGTTATACTAATACAATATAAGTTTTTTAATGTTGTATTGATATTATTGTATTTAAACTACTGAAGATTTTCCCAAACCACATAAAATTAATAGTAAATTCCACTAAATGTCTAATACTCCTTACATATATTAATAGTGCAATACTTTGTGTGCATATGCAGTCAAAAGTTATATGTACAATAGGATTTAAAATATTGATCTTAATTTGAAAAAGGAATCAAATTAAAATATATACATACATTTTCAATTAATATAAACAACATACTAAAAATTTCAAAATATTAACTCTTATTACCGATTAAAAGGCTATATTTTAAGTATACGCTTTTCTTGTCATATATTGTGTTGGTAAAGGTAAATTTAATATAGAACCCAAGACCATAATTATTTACGGTTTTTTTTAATATGTTAGTGCAGTTACTCTCTTAGTATAGAAGTAAGTGTGACAATAAGCACTTGTCAGGTTTTATTTCGTCTTATTTTACGCGGCCGTTCCACATTTTTAAATATGTACTTAAAACGTTATTCGAGTAAGCTATAACCTACTCCTATTTTTATTTAGAAAATAAAATATAAGTTTTAAATTTGTGTAAAATATGAATTATACTGATTAATTGTACTGAAAATATTAATAATTCCTTTCTCTACATATCGTAGGATTCGTCAATCAGATATGTACTCTATGAGTAACAGTAACAATTGATAGATAAAAATAGGTAACAATTTACTTAATGATTAACGTAATAGTCTCGTTTAAATTAATTTTTGTCATTGTCACTTTAGCACGAGTTATTTAAAAATCAACTCAGTATTTTCATTTTAAAATAATATCATAGGGATTTCTCGAAATTGTAACAGGGACTTCATTAATAATTAGATTATAAAATATGAACTGGAATAATATGCAGTTTTAACTTTGTCCGATGTTAACTGAAACGCAGATTATTTTTTACTAGCAATGGCTTCTAGGAGTAAGTATATTGAGACTGTATCGTGCATTTTACCGTTTGACAAAAATATTTTTCTCAATAACGCTCAGAGGTTGTTTGTGCTAACAATTTTAAATAGTTTGGTAATTTTAACGAAGCAAGATGTTTTTAAAACTTTTATAACCGACGAAAATTCCCAGCATTAACAACACGTTTTATTCCTCCCTCTATGTCATACATTGTAATTGGACGAACAGGTTTAATTGTAATTTATTTTATTAATTAGCCATTCTTGAAGTATTATTTAGCCAATTTCTCGAAGATGTATATGTTTTTTTTTAATATTTAGTTCTTCGTACGTGATACTGTAATTCGTACAGAGAGTAGCTCTATATTGCCTTAATATATACTCTTCTTAGGCCTTAGTAAATTATTTTAAAGGATAGTAATTAGCCCATAAAAGGTAAATATAATCTGACAATAGTACTAAAAATCGATAAAGTTCGGACTTGATAAGTTTTAAGCGGTAACTATTAAAGAAGTTTTAATAATTGTATTTAAATTAATAAATTAAAATACAAAATTTAGGGGTTAACAATAACGTATTAGCTTATGGACGATTGTGCATAATTATACACATGAAGTCCCAAATAGCAACTGAAGTAAAAAATAATTCGAATTTTGGAAAACATACAATATGCTTAAGACTCCTGATTTTGACGATTACAAAACGTTTTTATAAATGCATAATAATACTGATGAATTTTTTAAAACAATTTTAGGATATTATTGAAGATTAATTTTATTACTTACTTATTTTATATGTATATGTGAACCAACGTTATTAGTAATACTGACTATAGGTTTTAATAGATTATAGTAAGAGTTTTATTATTTTTGCCTAACATTTATTCAATCATCGAAACAATAACAGGGTAAGTTATTAAAGAATATGTTATATCTTAAAACTATTTAGTTTATTTCGTAATTTCATAAATTACAAAGGTAGTTTAAAATGAAAATATGAGGATATAAATGACGTACCTACCACTAATAATTTGAAACATGCATTTGTAGTTTTAAATAGGACAGCAAGACGTAATGTCCCAGACACACGTATCCTAGGCTGTAAAACTCAGATAAATTGATTTAACTTTTGTTTGCATTGATAACGCTGCGACCAAAAATATGCACAAAATAAAAATATATTTCTTTTAAAACTGCGCAAACCGATGCCAATATTGGAGTTTTAAACTAATCTAACGCCCAAGAAAACTTATACATCGAGCACTGATTGGTGTTACCGACGTTTCTGTGTGGGACTTGAAAAATAGTGGCACGTAACTTACGGTATCTTGGCGCGCGGAGTCGAGCGTGCAACGCGCGGTACGGACGCTGAGCGACTGGCGAGTGCGGAGTGCCAAGTGCCGACTGGCTGCTTCAGAGAAACTCTATTACAGCCGATGACACCATCAAACCCGGTTACAGAATTTACACAACGATTCAGCATTGTTTTTCAGTGCCCAAATCATGTTCATGATTCAAATTACAAATGGTCAGAATATATTCTGTGGGCCTTCCGTGTCATTTGATTAAGCTTTTTAATATCTTAATAGGTAGATTAAGTTGCCGGGCGCTTTGAGAATATTTTTTTATGTGTTTCGATTTAGCAAGGATTGCTTTCTATTTTTCTGCGGACTTTACATTTATTTAACTAAGTACATTTTTTATTTTAATTCTAGTCCCATTTATAATATAATAGTTCAGTAAACAGACTGATTTAACTCTAATTTATGATTTATTATATATCAACTCTATCATATATTATATATTAGAGTAGCAGCGATACGTTTGGAGAGTCTATTTTCGTTGTTAAAATGCAATAAATGCTGGTTAATACATGCATTTTTAATCATTCTAGATTACAGAAGCTGCAAATAAAGAAATATATACTGGTTGTAAATAAATCGTAGGTACCATTATGACCTGACATTCCCTACTAAAAATACATTAATAATTATAAAACTTCATTGCAGAGTGAAATTGTTAACATACATACATACATAACATCACGCATTTATCCCCGAAGGGGTATGCAGAGGCGCAACTAGGGCACCCACTTTTCGCCAAGTATGTTCCGTCCCATGATGTGATAGGGGGCGAGCCTATCGCCATATCGGGCACAAATTCCAGACTCCGGGCTGATACTGAGCAGAAAAACCCAAATATCACTTTGCCCGACCCGGGATTCGAACCCAGGACCTCAGAGCGCTATTGTACCGGACATGCAATACAACTACGCCACCGAGGCAGTCAAATTGTTAAATTGTTAACAAATGATAATAATGAAATTGAAGGTGAAACAATGAAATCACGGAAAAAGAACTGTGAAAATACAGTAGTATAATTTGATACCAAGTCATACGTTTGATATGTAGTGCCAACTATCAAGGCAAGAATGCAATATCTTAAGTCTCAAATGATGTAACTAGACTGTCGTAGATGTCAGCGTCAAAGCAACCTAGAGTTTCAAAGGAAGCTTCTAGCGAAGGTAAAATTATAAAAGATAGTACGAATTGACATGCAACATAACATAAATATTAAATTTCATATTTCATTATTTCTAGTAGTTTGAAAATTCTGTGGTCACCATACATTAAGTAATTATAAAACTTATAGTAAGTTAAATGAACAAAATTTACATCGTATGAACTACGGCACAGATCTTCAAACATTTAACGACAGGCATGGAGCGTTAACTGAGAAATTTTTAAGGGCATAAGTTAACTCTAGGCGAAGATTTATCACACGACCTGCGATCAAGTTTCGAGCGCCTTTTTCGTTTCCAATAAATGTGTGCACCAAACCTTAACCATTATATCTATCACTTTCACTCTAATGTAAATGAAAAGTGCAGATATATATGGAAATTCGTGGAAAGTGAGGAACAAGTTCACTCCGTATCAGACGGTGATCGCCCACCGCTTTTGTTTAAAGAGTATACTCACCGCATTGCTTTAAACTCTGCTAAATGGTGCTAGATTTGTCACTTGAACTTGTTTACTCGACTATTGTTCGATATTTTTTTATAGGTTTTGATAAATTTTATTTAGGTTTTGATTAGGCAGTGGCGCAACTGGTGTACCCAATTTTCGCCATGTGTATTCCGTCCCATGATGTGATAGGGCCTATCGCCATATTAGCACAAATTCTAGTCTCCGGGCTGATACTAAATAGAATAACCCAATATCACTTTCGACCTGGGGATCGAACCCGAGACCTCAGTTCTGTAATCGTATCATAAATACATCATATAGTTGGGTAGGGTTCTCAACAAGATGGAAGAGAATGTCTACGTGTGAAAGCCCACTGATACTTATCAAGTGTAAAATAAAAATATAATAAAATATCACAAATGATTTGTTACTTAATTTATAAAATATTCTATGTTAGTACTCCATGCAGCCAAGCACAAATAGCACCGTGCTACCGCGTGAGAGTCTAACACATATTCTCAGTAAACGGATTACATTTGAACTGAAGTGTTAAGGGTAACTCCCAATTAAGAGCAGGTTCGTACCGCCACGTGGCGTCGTAAGGATTCTCACTTTCAAAGGCGTGTAACCGCAGCTGTGTCCACTGTTCTGTAACCTAAGATAAGCTGTCTTATCTAGATTTATGATATATTTCTACATTAATATATCCGTAAATATTATGATTCTTATTTTTTTAGCAATAAAATAAAGACTCGTAGTTCATTCAGTTATGTTTTGAGTGAAGGACTTTCAATATTGCTTAGTATTATTGGTTTGTAATAAGTTCGCGGGACTTCGGATGTATTAGTTCTGCCTCTACTTACCCCTTTAGAGATACAGCGGCGATGATATGTAATATAAGGCATATTGTATACTCCATTACTACAATCATTCATTGTATCCACTTGTAAACGAAGACATACGATGTTCAGGATTGGTATTTCGCGGCGATGTTCTCATGTAAACATACGACCTAATTTCAACTCCACCCGGACGTGATACAGTGCCATTTCGTTTCCCTGAAGGAGTTGTTAGCGGCACTGACCGAGAAGGCACGTCGATTAATGTTACTTAGACTGTGATCTTGAGGTGGCCACCGAGATAGGGTTACACATTTTATTACTTAGAAGGCTATGTTTCAACTGGAAGTGGTGATGTTCATATTTATTTTCGCGATAAGTGGCGTAGTTTTTGTTTGGGGGTTTTAATGCTTTGCTCAGGAAAAATAAGCAAAAAAGCTTTTCAACGGTTTAAACTTGTCACAGGGCATATTTTAATGAACGTCTCTTGTTTAATGAACTTAGTTCCTACTACATATTGTACATGATTGTATTTTGCGGATTTTAGAAAACAGGAAAACAGATATCGTTTCCATTACATCGTCTTTCTCTATTCAGTATTCATCGTCATTTGTCGCACTACCAAGGAAGTCTTTTAGTTCTAGAAAAGGCCGATTATAAATTATCACGGTATAGTAAGGTGATTCTAATGCATCAGATAGTAAGTTCAATGCCGTCCAAAATAACGGCCAAGCGACATAATTTTTTGTGATCTACTCTGTGAAAATCGTTCAGGATGAGGAGCGCGTTGACTCAGCACTTTGTAATGCAGATATCTAGATGGTGTTTCTACTGACTATCTGCGGTTGGATCATTTACTATCGGACGAGTGGCGCTCGCCAAGTGGTTCGAGACTTATAAAGCTTTCCCTGGCACCATTAATCTCTTCAGATATATGTATTAACAACATAATATTCAGTTTGAACGGCAGGTTAAAATGCTTCACACTTCACAAGTACAAGGCCAATGTAAGTAACCTGGAAATAATCATGTCAATTTGACGTGGGAGTTGTATTTGCGACGGAATATGAGAGCTGTATATATGTTGGAATATTGTAAGATAATACATTGAATAGTAGCTTTTTCATCTGTGATAATATGTTTAATATTGAATGAACAGAAATTGCCATTTTTACCTATATACAAGACACCACGTACATTTTATCACCGACAATTTATGCGTCCCGTTATAGCAATTGAATTAATCAACGATGAACCACAATCTCCATTTTCGGCATTAAAACTTTAATGTTTTCAATATAATTTGTGGACTATTGTACTCGCTTGATCTGCACGGACTGGCTCACTGGCGTATTGTAGACTGGCTCACTGGTGTATTGTACCGCGTTACAGTTTCTGCGCCTCCCCCGACTGTGAATCACTTACTTTGAATTACACAGGACAACCTCATGGCCGGATGCAAATTCCTCATGGAACTGGAGCAGTATTGGCTGATCCCGGAACTGACCCCCTTGCGGGACTTAGTATGGCTGTTTTTACACCCTGTACGCTGGTTTGCAACCCGGACGGATACGAATCCTACTACCACGAAATGTGTCACTCAATTAGCACTATCCAGGGGTCACGTGCCGGGAAACTAGAGTAACTACGGATGCAAGTGACGTTAAACCTAAATTCACGTCATGAAACCTATACAATTTTATAATACATGCAGTTATACAATCAATCTCAATAAACTAGTTCAGATTCATCATATTGAGCAGACAGTGCCATACTAGACATTGAAAAGCAATATATGTCAATATGGCAAAGTTAAAGGTGTAATAAAATTCATATTGACTACCCAGATTGAATTTAATCTCTATAATATTTATGATACAATAATCTTATTACAAAAAAGCGGCGATAGCCTAGTTGGGTGTCGAACAGACTGCAGGTTCAAATCCCAAAGTCACACACCTCTGACTTTTCTAAAATTGTGTGTATTCATTGTGAATTGTCACTTGCTTTAACGGTGAAGGTAAACATCCTAATTAATTGATCTAGTCCCTCTCAGCAGTAGAGGAGATCCGTGCCCAGCAGTGGTATAGTATATAATACTGGGCTGAAATTATTATAATCTTATTGCAATACAACAAAGGTAGTAGTCCCGGAAAGATAATAATTATAAATTTGCAATGACATAGCCTTAACACAGGAATACCGCAATAAGTGCAGGTAATGAAATGAAAGTGTTAATATACTAAATTATGCACTTCAAGCATGGTGATTTGATTTCGTATGCATTTACCTTCGAGAAAAAATTAGGTACTTAATTTGTCATTGGCCAACCTTAATAAACCAAACCTTAATAAACCAAGCCAAACCAAATAAATATTATCAACCAATTCGACTTCGTGCCAAAATAAAACCTCATCATTTCTAGTGGCTGCCAACGAATACGGCCTTCTGTCCAGTTGAACCAATAACATTATATTAAAATTAAAGGGTCAATTTGTTCAATTTAAATCATTTTAATTCATTTACAAAATGTTGCCGGTTTATGGAACTATCCAAATTTTCAAGGATAATTTGGTGGTATTCGTTGAAGGTAAAAAAAATCTAGATTATGAATGACGATTAGATATATTGTATTATATCTTTTAATGTTAAAATATTATTAAGCAAAGCGTGATACATGGCGCTTTTTGTTAAACAAATAATTTTAATGTGAGAAAATTATATGTAATAACTTGTATTGAGGAAATAGGATTTCATTAATAGGACTTTGGTTGCAGCTGAGCATTAACTAGTAACTCAATTTAGTGTTTTACCAGTCTAAACAAAGGAAGAAAGGAAATTTATGACTCTGATGATCATTGTTCATAATTTGGGAACAATAACAAATAAAAATATTTTGGAAAATTTAAGTACATACACGGCAACTCCAATCAGCGGAAACAAGAGACAAATTATCGATAACACAATAGACGGATGAATGGTTCATTTCTAATTTTCGGTTGCTAGTTGCACAATGGACACAAATAGCGGCCAATGCGGTTTGCAAGTTTCTGAAAATTTCAACCCAATCGCGTTAATTACTCACAAAAATTATATGAATATTCAAATTTGGAAATGAAGTGTACGTAATTATAACGGTTTTTAAAATCTTTAAAGCAATCTTGTTCATAGCTATGGTTTGGGTTCAACAGATCAAGCGCAGGCCATACTGTAATGGTTTTTAGATTCTCATTGTTCATTTTATTTGACGGTTGAATAATTTGAGAATTAGATTTGGATACTAAAATGTTAAGGGAATAGTGTAGAAGCACAATTATTATACATAATAATATGATCGCCAGAATTTTCAAAGGCTGTGTCCATTTACATAAAGTCATTTCTGTCAAACATCATTAAAAGAATTCACTGTACACCTTTTACCTTGTTAAATGGAAATATGTTTCTCTTAAATAACCCTAAAATTTTAATTATATAATAATAATAATGTATTGGGACTAACTCAGTCAGTTTATTTTTACAGTCATGTTTTGGGAGCAAACTTACGGGTACCTACTCGAGTACTTGACATCTTTGATATAATTCGTATCCGCTTGTGACGAAATATATTTATTATGTAATTGGTTGTATATTACAAATATAAGAGATTTCTTGAAAAATAATGTTCAATACGTATGTTATTTTATTCAAATTGACTAAAGATTTTTTTGAATGAAATATACTAGTGGTCACTCGGTGAATGAATTGCGGCCACCGAATATATTTGTAATACATAATATTTTCAAATATTATATTATTGCACCCCCCTAATATTATCAACTTTAATTGGGTCAAATAAAAAATAAACTTCACGTATTAATACATTTACATATTTTTATTGCGATTACCTTACTACCTTTTGGTATTACATTGTAGGACATTTTGATGCATCATTTAAGTAGATGCTGTTGATATATACATAATACGAACCGATGCGTTGTTTGTAACGTAAATGGAGAGTATCATTATTAAAACAAGCCGAAGCCCTCAATTGGTCTAGATTATTCATAGAAACAATTAGGAATCTCAATTACTACACGCGATAGAACCTAAACAATGGTCGGTACAACTTCAAACTAAAAAGGAATATTATACCATAATATAGTAATAATAACTTATACAATATATTATGTATGGATATAATATTCTAAATCCTAAGCTCGTTTGGGATGATGTGGGATCAGGGATTACAAACAGTTTTGATGTTAATATTTTGCCTACATAAGGAATAAAATTAATCATCGTCTGACTTGCTCCGCAGTGGAAGCAAAGCATGGTTCTATTATCATCTCGCGTTAGAATTATGACAAGTATCATCTAATTAACACTATTCATCACCTAGGCTAGCTGAGAGCGATAATTCAGTATATACAGTCAGCCACAAAAGTAGCTAAACAGGTTCAATTAAATAACAAATCGTCTCTTTAAACTTCTGATTCTTATCAACAATTGTTTTTTCTTCACTAACAAAAATTTCAATAGGTTTACTTTTCTTTAAATACGAAAAATAATATTTCGATCAAAATTAATGTGTAGAAGAGTTTTGAAATTTCCAATTTCAATCCCATTTGTTCAGCTGACGGTACATAAAGCGAATTATATCATCATAAAGCTCGTTTTCGTACAACACGTGTGTTACAGTCGTTATTCGTAACCTTCATCAACATTTAAATATGTTTATCGGATTCCAGTTGTTGATGCGCTGTTGTCAAATAGTATTACGTTCGACATAGCCGGTGACGTGCACATGCTCTTTGAGGAGAAATTCGTCGCAGTATGGAGTCCCATATTATCCCAGATACCATGTTGAAAACATATGAAGTAAATCAAGGAGGCCTTCGTATAAATTAGGAATTAAGTTATTTGAACTACAATAATAGGAGTGTATTTATTTAAACTATTATAAGACAGAACGACTTCGAACACGTAGTTCTTTCAGCCTTTCTTCTTCGGGTAATCATCGCTTAGGAAGCTAGTGACAAGCTGGTAGGTCAGTTAGGGTAGGGCTCATATTCTCACCGGTGAGGATCGCGACGGGCTAGCTTTATATGTTAACCCGACAGCTGCTTATTTTGTTTTACCTTATGCCTTGTATTCCATAAGAATTTGATGCCTAATTTAAAATGTTCGTAGTTATACAAGTGACCTTGTGTGTTATTCAGAAATAATAATAATTATTGTTATAAATTGTTTTGACGTATCATAAGTGCAACTTAGTTCGCCTACTTGATAAATAAAGTATTTTATTTTATTTTAAGAACAACAAATAGTTACACACGTATCAAAACCTAATTTAATTTATTTTTTTTATAAAACGTAGATCAATCAGTCCCCTAAAAGCTTTGGACGCTTGCAAGTTGGATAGGCGATCTAATAATCGAATCAATACAAATTGAAGACGTTCTTGGGTCTCTTATTTTAGGCTCCTTTGTGTTGTGGTAATTCTTATCGATTTACCTTGCCGCGAAACTAATTTGTAAGCGAATTTCAACAACAAAAAGACGTAAAAAAGCATTTTTTATGTATGCTGATTATTTTTTCTTTATCAACAGCCCGGACACCGTAGAGTGTAGACATCGGCTATGCCAGAAACTCAACCGAGCTCTTGCGTAACGTGAAAAACATCTTTTTTATCCCTCGTTTAAAGGGCAACTGTCAGCGCTTAACGGAGGGTTAATTCTAGAATTACAGTTTGTTTGTTTGGGTTTTTCCTTCACCGTCTCTCGTGCCGGAAGGCTGAATTACTTTGTAATTTGGGAAGCTTAAACCATTATTTGGGTAGTACTACAGTTATAAATTAAGAGCTGCGAGATTGTTATTTTTTGAGTTTTAGTATAAAACTCTCTAAATTTGACAAATATCGGTTTCCAAAGTTGATTCTTATTGTGTTGGTTGTAGATACTGAGGACATTGTTTCGCCGTATCGCTGCATTTTTTTTATTAGCATACAATTTAGATATGTAAGTGTTTTATCAAAGCTGTCAGACAAAATATTATATCTTTTTTTTATATTTTAGATGATATTGAGTGAGCCTTTCGCCCTGGAGTTATTTTGAAGGGCCGACGATTTTCGCACACACAGCCAAGCCGTTAATGACTGGATTATCCAAGTCCAAGCGTCCCTATTTCTGAATCACAGTCACCAGTGAAGAATGCGCAAATATTGCTCTTTCTAATAACGAATATCATGTTACGCGATGATAAGAATTAGTACTGACATGCAACATAATATTTTGTGAGCGATGCAAAATTATAAACAGATAGGGGCATATATGGATAGAGGCCGATACAAAATAATATGTAGGTTCTTAAAAATATTTTATGAAATTGTCAATAGTGCACAAAATACATACGTGAAAATATATGTCATCCAAATTGAGGAAATCATATTTTTTATATTATTATATTTGGGTGTCAACAAATAATTCTATAAAACATATCCGTAACCAAATGAATCAAATTAACTAAATGGTGCAACAAAAATTTTATTATGATAAATTACATTTCATCATCAATTCAATAAGCCGGTAATTAATTACACAATACAAAATGGAAATTTAAAAGAGCAGTAATGATCATCGAAAAACTCATCATTGTTTCCTTCGGCCTCATTCGGGTTCATAATTTTAAAGGCTACCTGGTGTTATTAGTTCGTAATAAGTTTTAGATTTTTTGAGGTCGTAATGACCGACAAAGAGTTCCACTGCCACCTGGTGAACGGAAACCTAAAATACGTTATCAAGCTGTCAATAGTAGGAGTAACCAGATATCCCTACGTTGAGATGTGACGCGGAAACGGTAGATATTAAACTCACACCATGTTTACATGACCTCGAATGAGTCTCCGGACACCACAAGCGTTTTATGTTATGATAAAACGCTGTTACTATACCTACTATTTTACGTGAAATGCCTGTTTAACGCTTTTAAATAATTACTTTATCATAGTGAAATCGCAGCGTAACCTAAAATTCGGAATATTAAAATTTAACCATGCTTCCACATTTAATAGTTATATTAAAAACGAATGTGCATTTTTTAATGTAACGTCCGGTTGTCGCTTAAAGAAGGGACGTTTTTCGCACAGATCGCGATCCCCAACGCATACTCTGACAAACATAGTTTAAACAAAAAGTGATATACTAAGTCGGAACTATGTCATAAAATGTGGTAAACGAGGGCAGTGCACGCAAACCCGCCTCAGGCCTTCCCACTACCACGGGACGTTGGTAACGTAATCGCATTACCCACTGTTTAATTGTTATTACTCATTAGTCTGTCTGATTGTGAAGTAGTCTCTATAAACAGATCACTTCTAAACGCTAGTTACATATATATATCAATCTTTATAATATATAAATATCTACCATATCCCATATCGATTTAAAATGGTGGTTAATAACGTCAATCATGCTTAATTTAAGCAATACGGACGCTCGGAGATGAAACTCGTATTTTATTTACCATTCGGTAAGGATATAAATACATTAAGGTATTACTGTTGATTAAACTAGAATGCATCTTGACCATCCAGATCTGTATATTTAGGTGATAAATAAGAATATTTTAAATGTGAGCTATTTCTAGGTCGAGGTTAACATTCTTTAGGAACCAAGTAGAAAATTCTAGGTTAACTGTTACAGTAATTCGTACTACCTAAGACAAATGGTACTGAAAGTAAAATGAAGACGGCACAATGCTAAAAATACAAAACTAACTACCGCAACGTAAGCAAAGTTGGCAAGTCGCTTTTGCTTGGCTAATGTTTACTTTATAGATTTTTGTCTTATTTATCACTTTTACTTCTGTGTACTTGTGTATTGCCCGTAAACACGCTATTGCTTTATAGATATCACAAGATTATGAGGTCTAGACTTTTCTTTATATTTTTTATGGGTTAGTTAAAGTTAATATTAGGATAAATATTTTTTCATCCCCTTTCGTAACATATTGATGTTTGTAATAACTGGACAAGTTTATTGAAAATAACCTTTTATTTCCGAAAAGCATCAAAGGTTTATCAAGTGAGGCAGAAATTAAAGTTGTACAATAAGTCGGCGCCATATCGCCCTTGGTATCTCTTTCGCACGCCTACACTATCACGCCATGCCGTCACCCCACAGGTCATGCGTCCTTTTCCTATCATTTAACGAGCACCAATTCCGCTACATAAACATGTGTATTTATTCATTTTTCTCAGGTAACTTTTAATATAATAGTACATACCAATCATAAAATCAAGCCAAGTAAAATTGTTCCACAATTAATATCTTCCTTACAGCGGCATATGAACAGAACAAGTACTTCTATGAAATTCATAGATAAGGGGCAGGATGCGGCTTTTTAAAACAGATTTATGCGACTATTCATCCTATGACTTTACATTTATCTTCTCTCGGCTTTGTGACATCATGCTTAATTAATGCACGGACTTGTCACTTAGTAACACATAAACATACGTCGCCGTGTTACTGTAGGCCTGCTAATTATTTAGCCATTGTGTATACCCATCCTACTTAGTACTAAGTGGGCGTAATGACATTGAGAACGCAAATTTTCTGTCCTATATACGATTGGCGGGTTACCTAAGACGTGCAGACGATCAAATGGGTTGCCTTGAAGCATAATCTTTGCTATGTCCTTACGTTTAAGATTAGAGTAACACCATAAAAAGGGTAAAGATTATAATATGAAAAGAATTTATCTTTAGCTCTTATTATGATTACGAGAGTTCTATATCCGTAACTTCGAGTGGTGTTGGTGGAGTAACGTTGGTTTATAGTTTATATGTTATGTTCATATTGTCTATAATGAAACTATTAAGTAAATTAACACTTGGAGTGTTATACGCATAGCATATTAAAAACTCTATGATTACTATCACAGAAGGATGACAGCGTCTGGCGCGTGCATCGCTAACTTCGCCGAAGTACAGTCGTCCACATAAATCAGGTGCGCGAGCGACATGCGACACGATAATGTCGCGATCGGTATGTGGCGTCGCCCCGCCACACGGAAGCGACGTCGCGGTGCGTCCCACCCACGCTAGCTAAACGTACGGATTTAGATGGATTAGTCCGCGATTAAAAGTTTTGCAACTCTTAAGATTTTTTTTTGTACGGCACAAGTTTTTATGGCCAGAAAAATACAATGTAATAGTAACTTGTTGACTTTAAATCTGGCATTATTCTAATGTTATCACTGCCAGAGTACAAATTATCGCGAGGTCGAGGAGTTCGGTGTCAAATATATAAAGATTTTTTTCCAATCGTGTACAATTAACAATTTAAAAATAGTCCGTCTTCAGGTATGTGGCTAAAAAATGCGATAATGTTTACATAGTTTAAAATGGCGTCCTGGTGGCATAGGAATAGTTATAGTTACTAAGTGAACATAATTTATGATCAATTTGAATGTAATGTTTATTTATATTTAAAACTATTATTACAATATTAGGCGTTAATTAAAAGCTTTTTGTTTAAGTATTTAAATTATTTATTACACATAGTCTCTTAAGTTATTCGTAGTTTGTTTGAAAGTTTATAGTATGTGTAGTCGGACCGCCGCGCCGCGCTCGCTGATAGTGATTACCGACTCACCGAGTAGCGCCATATTAGTTTTGTTTGTATTCACAAGCTTACGACACCGTATGCTACTTTAGTTTTAGTTAAGATTGTTTACTACAATCAATATTCATATTTTTCTATAGTAGAGTCAGTATTATTTAAATCATAAATTAGTTCGCAGATCATTACTTGTCACGATAAGCACCCTTCGTTATATTATAATCCCCTCTGCCCGGGGCTCCGTCTGTTTTAAATACCGTTCTCGGGATAAAAATGTCTTAAACACTGAGAGGTAATGTGGATTGGTGTTATTGACAGTTTTAGCGGAATCGAAGCAATAGTTCGAGAGATTAATGCCGAAATATAAAGTGAATACACATTTTCACCCACCTGCACTTAACTTACGAAACCAAACGTTTTATAAAACCGCTTTGATGACAAACTAAAACGAAATTAGATATTAAAATAAATCCCAAATAATTATAACGCTTTGAATGTCATCGTGTTTGTTCATTGACAAAAAGCGACAACACGCCGCTCGTAAGTGCCACATTATCGCCATTTCATAATATGCCCTCCTACGGAGGTTATCTCAGTTCGGCAGAACATCGCCTACTTATCGATATTTAAATGTACCAACACAGGCAATATAATAAAATACCCTATTACAGTTGAGAGAGACATCGGTTAAAGGTAACTCGGAAAATGAGTCCGAGCACGCGATCCTTATATTCAATTTCATAGAGAAACTTATTTTATGTCAGCGGGGTTGTACAATCACGAAAAGCGCAGAATTGATCACCAAAGCTTAACTAATTATGGCGTAGAGAGTATACTAATCTGCACATCTTACCCTATGAGAGGCTGAGCTCTGAGAAACATGGTAGCGGTTTGTAAAATATTTTGCAAGCTAGGCGGTCTTGTATTGACTTTGTTTGGTAACATTTACATCTTGAGTAATAAGGGTTCAATAGACGCCTAAAAGGACCCGAGATAATACTCTAAACTAATCAAGAGTCAAGACTTGACATGGCCTGACATGGTGGAGTCGCTTTGATTCTCAAAATAAATGTTTATAGCGATATTATAATAAAATATAATATCAGCCCTGTATTATATACTGTCTCCTGCTAGGCCTCCTCCTATTAGGGAGAGGGATTAGGCCTTAGCACCACCACACTGGCTTAGTGCGAATTGGCAGACTTCACATATTATGTTCAAAATTCTTATAGAAAACTTCTCAGGCAAGCAGGTTTCCTCACGATGTTTTCCTTCACCGTTACAGCAAGCAATTATTCACAAAGAATACACACATAACTTTGAAAAGTCAGAGGTACGTGCCTTGAGCTTCGAACCTGCGGACATTCGGTTCGACAGTCCATTCCACTCCAAACTAGGCTATCGCCACTCCCTTTATAGCGATAATTTGTGCGAATTAAGTAGGTATCTCTTCCATTGCCCCTATACAAGTCAATGATACTGTTTTTTTCTTATTGATAGATTTAGCAAAAAGTGTTTGTAATGGTTTTGAAGGCTACAAGTATAAGTAAAATACGAGTGCTTTAATAAATATTTTAATATTAAGTAATAATATCCAGTCGGTAGAGCAAACCTATATAATATAAAATGTAACATTGTGTGTACATAATATATAATATGTGCTACTGTGTCAAATATAATTATGATCAAAAAACAATAGTCAAATGAATGTTAATCTATGACGAATTCGCGTTCAATATAGTTTACTGTAAGGAGACAGTTTAGGTTTGGGACTGGCGTGGAGGCCAATTTGTTGAAATAAAAATTGTTTGGTAAACTAATGCAACAAATTTTTATCTTATTTAACTTTTTAAGTTTTGAATAAAGCGATTAACTTATGTATAATATGTATATAATTCCGTGATTTTTAATAAATCATTTTACAGGAGAATTATAAGCTATAGTTAATAATGAACTTTTATTTTATTGAGTATTACGTAAGAACATAAAAACTCGAAATCGAAAAAATTCCGGATACAATTGATTAACTTGATAAACGAACCCGTGACCGTTAGGCAGTTATTGCAACACTAAAATTGTGTTATGACGACCCTACATTGGAGTGGGATATGCATGAGGGAGAAGATTAATCTGTAAGAAATAATAATAGTTTAAGATACGAAAAAATTACGCTGATTATAAATAATTTATACTTTCATAATTTATTTATGCGTTCAAAGAAATATTTTATAGTTATTTTTATTTTGCTTTAGCCAACAAATAAAGGCAGATATCTCGAATGGTACGGTATCATATTTACAACCGTGGAATATTATTTAAGCACAATAGAAACATGCAATTATAATGGATACCAACTAAAAATCGATTGGGGACATCACGCAAGCCCGCGACTAGTGATGCGAATTGATTAATTCTATAGTTACGCACGTCGATAATATTATGTTATATTCTATATTTATTTAAATTTTAACTTTGAGTTATATAATTATATTCATTAATGCGATAAAAATGATATAACAACGTAGGTCTTGCCATTCAATCATATTTTGTGTTTATCGAGTGGCATCACGGTTCTCGTTTTTTTTTATCATTATTATGATTTTAAATATCTTTAATGTCAATGTGTGTGATAAAATTGTAACATTAATTATAATCTTTTAACCCAAACTTAATTAAATTGCCTTTAGTTATTTAAACTGAATGAGAGTAAATGCGCGTGCGTAATTTTCCCATTAGACTTTCAATTTGATATTGTTAAAAAAATATTTTAGCTCACTAAACTGTCGAGAATCTAAATAATTATTATTTTGTATTATTTTATTCCTTACACCAATCTGATAATTTCTAATTTACACTACATTCTTACTCATCTTATACCCCCCTCTTTCTCCACCAAAATATTGATCCTCAACTTATTTTTGCTCTTTCCATCCTCCTTGTCTCCTTTTGGACTTAAAATATTCGTATATTTATGTCGCCTTTTCCCTATCTATTTACGCTGGCATCATTTTCTAGACATAAACTATAGTTTAAAAACTGTTAACTTTAACAAACTGTATTTATAGTTACAATATACTAAAATTATTATATAACTGTCTTACAACTAGCTACTTAAGTGAACCTCACGTTGTATATACTTTTAATTCGCCAACGCGATTAATACATTTTTTTTATTCTACGATAAAAGGTCATCCGCGTGTAATATATGTCAGTAGTAAATTCGTTAATTTTAATACTGTTATCACAGCTTTTGACGTTGGTATTATCTGTATCGTTTATAATTAGGACTTCTCAGTTCCCCATGATATTTGTTACTACCTAATGCGATTATCGCACTCAAAGGCAATTATATGCGTCCGTAAGAACTTTGCAAAGGAAATAAAAAATAATCCAATTTATGAGCGCCTATTTTGAAGCTTTAATTATTGTAATAATGGTATAACTAAATTTCACCGTTTATACTTTATTATTTCATCGATATAGATAAATTGGAAATTGCCCCCGTCTCTAAAGAGTTTACCCTAAATGATGCACCCTGGGGTCGAATTGTCTTATTATGAAAATTATGTTCAGAATTTTACGACATTGCTTATAATAAAACGAAAGCTTTTTTTCAGCGGTTAGATTTTTGCTCACATTAATGACGACATAATCGAAGATATATGTAGCTTACAGGATGACGTGAATAAAATTAATAACTGGTGCTTAAAGAATAAGATGGTATTTAATTCCAATAAATAAAATTCTTAAGAAAGAGAAACTCATTACCAGCCGCCTATTTTATTGATAGCGCTTTGCTTGAAGACGTCTTAAGCATGCGCCACGTTATTTTTATAATCGACATTAAATTAAACTGTCGCTAACACAAAGATTACATTGTTGAAAAAGAGCACGTTTAGTTGATTTTGTTTCACGACAAACAATTTTTAAACATCCAGAAGTTCCTATAATTTTATTTAATATTTATGTTTGGAGCCTCTAAGAATACTGTAATCCCGTATGGAATCCCTGTTGCGCGGTACACATTAATATACTTGAAAGGCTCTAAAAGCAAAATATTTTTGATAGTCTACAGTCTTATGAAGCTACACTGTCATTTTTAAACGAGTCCGCTCTAATTCAGACGAAAAATTGCGGACATAGTGTTTTTAAAAAAAATTGTTGATAGAAACATTGATAGCCCTCTGATGAAAAAACTTTGCCGCGTGCTTCTTGTCGTCTTCGTAGCAGAATAATGTTCAATGTCTCGGTATCAAACTCAGAACAAGAACAAGCATAGAAGGAATCTAAATTACCCTCATATACTTATCCTTTTTTTTCAAATAGGCCAAAACCGTTGGAAAGAACGAGACAAATATTATGTTGCTAAGGTCGGCTTGCGTACACTTTATAATAATCAAATGGTTACCTTTGGTCCTCTTTATGATGCCGAATTAAAAAGCAAATAAAATGTCAAATGTTCCAACTTGCCAACCTCAAAACAATGTCACAAACGCGCCCACACAATTTAGTTACGTTATACTTCAGCGCGTGCTTTTCAAAAGTGGCTACATGTTTTGTAATATTTTTGTTGTTAATTTTAATAAATACACAGTGCTGTTTAAGTATAATATAGCCTTACGAACAAGCAATGGCCTGCGTTATTGTGGGGTGTAAATCTCATTGTTCTCGTAAAGAAAATGAAACTGAAATCATCAGCTTCCATCGGTGAGTAAACAAAAAACCTAATATATTTGCTTAAGCCCTGTACATAAGTGCAAAAAGTATTATTAATTAATCTTTATTATGCTGTAGTCATATTATAATCTGCTGTTGGCCATTCGATACAGTAATTATTAAGTATTTTTCATTTTTACCAATTTACGTAGTCGTGTTCAATAGTGTTGTTCTGCATATTCTGTCGATAACATAGATGTTAGTATATTGTAGTTTACCATTTTGCATAAATCGCGTTTTACTTTCAATATACGGTGGTGTAGTGGTAAAAGCCACTTGGAAACCGTGCGCGAAGGCTGGGAGTTAAGGAAACTATCTGATTTTCATAGTGTGTTTCATACAACGTGTTTCATTGCAGATTCCCCACAGATGATGCTATGAGGCAAAAATGGATCGTTGCCATAGCTCGTCCCAATTGGCATTGAAAAAAACAGCACCGTGTTTGCTCTAAGCATTTCGACAAAGTTTTATTAACATTGAAATAAGTTATCAAACATATGTGACATGAATGATACCGCTTTGTTTTAATTTTACTGTCCCATTTTAGTAGCTTCTGTCAAATCACACCTCTTGGGTATCTTTTAATCCCTAAGAAAGTCAGAAAAGAACAGAAGGCGTACTGGCTTTCTCCTAAACGAAATTCCGGCCGATTTCTTGTTTGTTACTTACAGCGGTTTCCATTCCTTCCGAAATTTCTAACATTTTCTTAATTTAATAATCTAAATGCTTGACCATTTTTGTTTGAATGACGTTTCGGAAGGCATGGAAACTGCTGTAAATAACGAATGAAAATTGGACAAAATTTAGCTCGTAGAAAGCCGGTAGTTCTATAGTTTATTGTAATTTAACAGCTTCTTAACGAGTGCTTTTATATACCCAGACTTCTTTTGGTACTTGAATACCAAATCAGGATTTTGATATCTTTTTTAGGCTTTATCTAAAATAGCAATTTGCAACGGTTTGTAGTTGACTGACCGAAAAGTGTTTATTTTAGCAGGTCTGTGAATTTACCATAGCCGATAGACAAAGCATCTATCGATATCGATAAGATATCAGAAGGGATCGTAACACAATTCAATTTCTTGCTGTCTAAGACAGAGTACACTCAAATGTCATAGTGTTACTTCTATGCTTGTCATTGTTCTGAGGACTGAGTACACTCAAATGTCATAAAGCTACTTCTATGCTTGTCATTGTTCTGAGGTATCAAAACAAACTCAGTCGACATTCACCAGTCTATAGAATGTGTTCTTCTGTCAAATTAAACTGTTATTACATTCTGTTCATATATGTAGGTATATGCATAGATCGGGTATATATTGGATTCCGCGTTTAAAAGAGAGCTAGGATTAATTGTTTAATATAATAGGATTATTAAGAATAAATATTATAACGTTAAATGTTCAATATTATTATATATCATTCAAGTTCTAAAAATGTTATAGCTTTTCTACTTCAGTATTATATTATCACTTGATTATTTATAAGTTTTTGTTGACATTTAATTTTTAACCCTAATTGTTGATATTATATAAATGCTAAAATTTGATATTTTATGCAAGTTGTGTCCACACCAAGGAGGTTGTTCATTTTTGGCAATGAACCTAATATAATTATTGTACTCTTATAAACTTTGTACTGTGTTTCAGTTTCGTGAACCTAAAAAAATAGTAATACTGAAATTATCCCATTGTAACCAATACAATAGTTTAATTTTGTTATATATCCCATCATGCCATATTCAACAGTAAAAGTTACGCTGTACAGGGACATTTTGACATTGCGTTATTAAATCCATTAATAACTAATGTTTTTACGAAAAATCGTGGTTTTAGTTTTCTGATTTTTTTTATCATTTTGTAGTTTAATGGGAATATGGCGTGTGCGTGGGTGTATTTCTGACTTAAAGTTTAATGTTGCTGCTGCAACGAATTCTCTTAAAGTAGAAGTAGTTAGTGGCTTTAGGGCGTGTAAAATTAAAATTACTTTTTATTTATATTTGTTATATTCGAAACTTACACTTTTTTATTTTACATCTACGCTCAAGTGACTTATTGTAAAGTATTGTTTCTAAGTAGATAAGTATGAGGTTCCATTTAGTAACGGATGTCATAATTATCCTGTATAACGATGCTTTTGCTTACCTTTAAATATGACAGAAATCATACCATCTATATTATTCTTGTCGATAATTTATGATATAGGATATGATACGCGAAGACCCCAATGTATTATTTACAGAACAATCTGCATTATCAAGCAGATGATGTCATAGCGAAACAATTAAAATAAGTTACACCATATTTTTGCTGTGCCAATTGTAAAAACCATAATGGGAACCAACATTAATTATCGAGATAGCTCATAAAATGTTTGGCACCAAGCTAAATATATGAAGACTCACTGTATCACGAAAATATAGCTTACAGTCCGTCATTCACATATTTTATGCGTCGTGTATCTGCAAGTGCAGTACTGAGAAAATGATAGTTGCTTCAGTAACTTCAGTAACTATCAAGCAACTGTCAGTTCCATACATAATACAGTTTAACAGCGTCTGTGCAGCGCTTTACATTGATCTGTTGTTCACCAGGTAGATTCTGAAAAGTTTTATAAATCGTCCACACCGAACTCGGTGATCTTCAATATTAAATAAAATCTCCATTAATAAATTGGGTGTTAAAACCGCTACTTATTCTCGGTAGAGGCTCTTAAGATTATAAATTGATATTACACAATTGTGTACCTATATTATAGATACGTAACCCTGATACTTTGATGTGAACTACGATAATCAGACCAAAACGTTTAAGCGATTTTAAGCCTTGCTGGTTCCATTATCTCAAAGAATGTTATAGCACCACCATATCAAGAAAAAAATTCGTCAAACTGCTCAGGCGCTAGAATTTTGAGTGAATTCAATTTTGTCGCTTAAGCATTTTGGCCTATCGTGTGAGCGATACGACACTCTCAAAGCCGATGACGCCAGTAGGCGGAATCTGATAACTCGATGATGATGCGTCAAAAAATCCTTAACGTATTATTTAATTCCTTACTTAAACTTGACAATAATCTCAGATACAAGTTTATAAATTCTTGGGTTACATTTATTAAATGATTACTCAGGTATACTAATTATTTTATTTTTAACTACCGACTCCAAAATTGGTAACCAGTAATGTTAAATTATTTTGGTCTTTAGTGGTTTTTGAAGGCGGTTTAATTTTTTGTTAAAAAGTTTTTTAATTTTTTGTTCAAAACTCATATACATAAAAATAAACTTATTAAAAATATGTACATTTTAAATGTACGAACTTTATACAAATATAAAAACCTACAACCTTAAAAGGCATTTTCAACGCACAGGCGTGGCGTGCGTTTAAATACCTCTTTGCAGATTGTAAAATCTATCCTGTTTAGTGCACGAAGCTTTTTATTTAATTAGCAATTGGCTGGAATTCTATAACAAAGTAAAAACCGATAATGAACTAAGAACTTGTTTGAAATGTCTATGAAGTAAAATCCAATCAATATACAACTAATTTTCCAGGATTAGTGCACAATAAAGGTCTTAAACAATTCTGCCGCGACAAGCGCCTGCACACAAGGCATCACTATTGTTAGACAATTAGCTTCAAGTCCCCGGCTGGTCAGTTCTTTGAACGCGTAACAATCAATTTAGCTTAATGCGTTAAATGAGAAGGCGCCTCCGCCAGTCAGCCGCGACAATTAAACCATCTCAGTAGGAAGGAACCTTGATTCATTTACTTTTGTTGAATTAATTTAACCTTTCGGTTTATTTTTACTGATGATTTAATATGACGTAATTTGGTAACGTCACATAGTTGAATGTGATGCTTTTAATTTGGCTTCTGCCCGCAGTTTCAACCGCAGATTTTAATAGTCAAATTAAAACCATACAGCATTATCATTGGACTAAAATGAAATTCAATAAAAAGGAGAACAAAAAGGTAGCCGAGACCGGGATAGCGCGTTAAGGTTTAAAATATATGTTTAATATATTCTAAAGGAAAACATTCAATTTAGTCGGAAATTAATCTTTATTAAAGTACACAATATATGCGTTTTTAGTGACGCTTGCTCGCCTATCTTGCATATGGGATGAGGAATAATATAACGGAATACTCGGACATCTGTCGAGCTGTTATTGTTATCATCATTAAAATTATAGGCGATGTTTCTAATGTAATTACTCACGTTTATTTATGTGACTAGCATCATGTATCTATATTGAGTAACTAAAGGGGCGGTGTTTATGTCTAAGCGTGACGTTATGACAAGAGTAGGAAAAGCTCGCGCCTATAGCCAAAGGTAGGATGCAACTAGTGTATCACAAGCCCAGTTTATACACAGACAAAAAATTTAAAACTGTTGTTTTGGTTTCTGTTGTCCTGATAAATATCCCTCATATTCGTTTTTTTTCATTATCTATAATGTACAGATATCTGTTACAATTTGATTATATTATGTAATGAAGATAATATAATAAATACTTTTCATATCATTGTGTCTTTTTAATTACAATAAAGATCTAAATAATATTTCAGGGTAGGAAAAATATGATGATAAGTCATAGTCATGTCATAACAGATAAATTCCTTTAATATTGGTCGTGTTAATGAATATTCCTATTTAGTCCATTGAAATGTTACATTTTTTAGGCCTTACCTTGCGTTTTTTAGAGGACGCAATTTTATTTTTTTGAAGTGTAGGGGGGGTCAGTCTAAAGCTAAAACCAAGTTTGTGGGGTCGCCACCCGTTGTCCCACGGCCGCCATCTTGAAAATAGGGGTTGAAATGGTTTTTACGATGTATCTCTTAAACTATTTATCTGACAAAAAAAATGTATAAACATTTTTTGTTGCAAATTAAATTCTCTACAACTTTGGTCTAGTAACTTTTGTCGTAGAACTATAAATAAAAAAGTTATAAGCGAAAATGTTAAGAAATTCAATGTTAAGCAATGTCCATTGCAACGTCATCAGAACGTGTGTTTATAAGGTTCATAATACTTTTTTTTGTACTCTCATTAATACCCAAATACCCAAGGGACCATTAGGGAATAAAAGATCATCTGCCTGCTATTATTATTATTATTTCTAACCTCTCTTATTGTAAGAATAGCTGATAATATTGTGTTGAAGTTTTCGTAAGTAAGTTTTGCAACAAAAAAAGTTTATACATTTTTTTTGTCAGATAAGTAGTTTAAGAGATACATCGTAAAAACCATTTCAACCCCTATTTTCAAGATGGCGGCCGTGGGACAAGGGTGGCGACCCTACAAACTTGGTTTTAGCTTTAGACTGACCCCCCCTACACTTCAAAAAAATAAAATTGCGTCCTCTAAAAAACGCAACCCCAAATGTAACTTTTCAATGGACTAATTTGTCAGGTGTTGTTATGAGCGGTATAGTTACTAAGTACTACTACAGAGCTTTGAATTTTTCATTTAAATATCACAAAATTCATTTTGTGACAGTGATCACTATGATGTTCTCATCTTTATATTACCATTCCTATGTTAATAACAAATTATTTTCAGGAATGTACTTTAACACATGGAAGCCATTTGAAACGTACTCAGAGTAAATAATATGACCTTAATACAAATACAGAATATTTTGCAGGCGATTCAAAATGATGCATAAAGTAATAATATATTTATCTTATTCAATAATGACCATAAATTGTAAACATCTTACAAATAATACGAACGCAAATACTTATAAAAAATGTTTTGTTCTGAAACTTAGAAACTGATAAACGGATTTGGATGAAATTTGACACACCGGTAATCTGTACTTATTTTTTTAATAAATCGTACAAGTGGCGCTTTAAATCGCTATAGTGTTTTAGAGTCTATTGCAGTTAGAAAGACTTTTCACATGGGCGAAGCCCCGAGTTTAGAATAATATTGACGCCGTAAAAAGTAAATGTTCTCAGTTGTTACTAAATATTATTAAGAATATTAATCGATGGTAAAGGAAATATTAACAGTCCACACTGACTGTTAATATCAATAAAACCGTTGCAAATATATTTTTCCGTTAATAAGTTTTCAAACCAACTAGTGCGGTTGATATCACAAAGCGTTAGTGATATAATAATGATTAAATGACATCACTCGAAACCGCCTACGAGTATCCGCCGGAGTAGCACTTCAAGAATATGGAACAACTAATTATAAGCCGTAATCAAAACCAATCGAAACTCATTTTACTGATATCTCCGATAAGTGAGATCTGGTGCCCGACCTGCGAACGATACATCAAATAGTACACTGCCACTACCACCACCACCAAACCACTTACGAAGCGAAATATATGAATTCCAATAGGTTTGTTGTCATTCCAATTCCTAACCACATGAACCATTTGTAACATGAAATAAACAAAGCATTAACATTATACTGTTACTTATCCTTCGCATTCACGGAATCAATTGCTAACATAGCTCATGAGTCATGTCAATCATCATGATGATTACAAATGAATTATTTATGGGACCGATACCACAGGAAAAATAAACATTTTTATAGGGATGGCGGCAACATTGTTTACTCATTACTTGATGCTCGCATAATTTTAGTATTAACTATTAATAGCACACTATCCTGTAGTCTCCCTATGGTCAATGGAAATGTACCCTATTAAAACTTATCGGAATTTACGTAGTTATTTGAACGAACAATTTTATAGTTAGCTAAAATTACACCTGGTAACCTATTGAATAGCACTTGAATTTCCCATTAGTTTATTTATAATTCCATTCGGCCTAATGAGATCACGACTAACTCAATTGGATACTTGAGAGATGTAAGTAAATGCTCGCGTAATCGCAACTACTCTTGCATAAATGCAAGTACGCTTTATAATAAATAAAACAAGGAATATAAAGAATGTTATTTACATATAGAATAAATTTAATTTTATTATCACTTGCTTAGGCAGGGTTCAATTCGTAATGTGATTGTTTTGGTTATTAGAAATCGGATGTAGTCATTAATATGTTGTCTGGCACGGTTGAATATGCATAAACATAGCTTGATTTTAGAACAAAATAGATTAAAGGGATTATAAATAAAACACAACGGGTAACGACAGTCACTACACGAAAACAGTAGTAGTTAATAATTGTATTAAACCCTACTCGCATTTTACAGTACCAAAAGTTATTTCAGTGGTAAGTTATACAGGTAAAGTATCGTTTTCAATAAAATAAAACAATTTAACGTCAAGATATATTTGTAGTATTTTTTAAAGCCTAAATAGTTACGCATCCGAATCTACACAGCATGTGAACTTATTTCAGCGTTTCTCGTAGGTTTATCTACTTGATGACTAGAAATACTTTTTTTATTTATTAGATAGAAAATTCTGGTACCTCTACACATGAAAAGCCATATAGAATACCGTGTGAATAAAAGGAAAACGAGATACCTTAAACCTCCTGTAAGAGATGTTTAAATTATAAGCAGCACTTTGCTTTCTTTATGGATACAGTTACACAAGCTTATGGTAAAGTAATATTCTATATACGTCATTAAAAATTCCTTGAGTCTTCATAGATAATTAAAACTCCTGTTTGTAATCTTATTTAGGATAAATTATCCCCTATCGCTTACGTAAGCAAAATATGTCGTTAGCGAAATCATGACGTCATAACATTTATAATTTTTATGAACTGTTTTCACTTACCTGGGCAGCCCTGCTCGTCAGTACCATCGTCACAGTCGAACACGGAGTCGCACCGCTGCGATGCACTGACGCACCGTGTCTCGTCACATCGCAACTCGCCAGGGTAACAAGCTGGGGACAATTCATCATGTTATTCTTAACAGCAGTATTTGATTCGAATTGTCAATGTCTTTGCAAGTCTTCTACATGTTAAACCCACGATATAGCTTGTTATATGTATGAAATGGGACAGAAGCAGTTAGGTGAAATGGATGGTGAAGATCAGCCAAATTGAAGCCTAAAAAATCCCGTCACCCTGCCGTACCATTAAAGGTATGCCATTGAATCCCATTCTTTTACTTTGGTATACTTAATGATCTATGATGAAAAACGTTTAGAGAGTATACTAATATAGAATTTCTTTGTTCAACGTTCCAAGCAGCATAGCTTTCCGTATGTGGTGGATTAGAACCGAATGAAAAAGAACTGTGAATTAGATTTAAGGAACAATTATTTATATTAACCTAATTTGTACAAATAGCGCATTTATTTATTATATACAATATTATTGTTTTAGTGTAACTTTATATAAGTGAATGACAAAGTATAACAACAAAGATGAAATGAAGTTCATAAAATATGCATAAATTTAATCCATTATAAAGAATCAACGAAACTAGTCAAGCCGTTTTCTAAATATCAAAAAAGCCGTTCAATATAAAATGTTTAAGAAAATGAATTTTCTACATTTTTTTTTCCATGTATTAATAGTTATTTTGATATTCGGGGCGTAGACAAATTAAATTAATCATAAAAGTCGTTCTTTTACGTTCATGAGCTGTAAATGGTGTAAAACAATGACCTGACTTTCATAGTACATACAGATTATAATAATACCTTGCCGGATTAGTGTGAAACAAGTATTTAATTATATATTTGTGATTTATTATGAAGTTAAATTAAATACTAAAATAGTAATGACAAACTAAATGTCTACACCATCAGTCTTACTTATAAACTCGTCTTATGTTTTAATGATTGCTTTGCCACCGATTACCAAAAACTTTACTTATAAACTTGTTTTAGCGTTAAGAGGTGGTTAAACATCACTTAAATAGCTGTCAAAATGAAACATCGCCGGTGTTTAAAAGTTAAGAGCAGACTAGTCAAGACGTAACTAGGCATAGTTTTGCGATTTTTTTATAAATAAGTCGGCATAGCTTTTACAAAAAAAAAAGACTAATACTCGGCCTATTGATTCCCTATGCTTAATATATCGGGTTTTTAGCTATTTAGTAAATAATTTTTACGAAGTAGTCTCACCTTCACGTTTTTCTCCAATGTAAAATAAATTAACCAAAAATAATTAATGTCCGAGCAATTTTTAAAATGAAACAGTAAAAAGAATTGAAACAACATTTATAGAAAAATTAATATACACTATAGTAATAATATCATATTTTATTAATATTTCAATCTTTTGCAGTTATTCAGTCGTTCATGTTTCATCCCATAAATAAATAAAGATTTTTTCCGAGATAAATACTTTCCCGAAATAGCTTCGTATTAGTAAAAAAAATTCAAGTCAGTTTAGTAGTTCCTGAGATTAGCGCGTTCAAACAAAAACACTCTTTAGCTTTATACATTAGGTTATCTATACTAAGATACTACATACAAAACATTTGTCACTATGCAGTATTAATCTTAAATCATTATTATATACCGATCCTTTGAAATAATAGGGTGTTTGACTGGTGTAACCAAAAACTAACTGCTCCAGGAGAAATAATAATTGGCAAAAATATTTATCAAATATATTTATTTGTTATAAATGCATTGTAAATATTTTATTTTCGTCATTAAAATTTAGAATTTTTACTCTGTAACCCTCGGGGCCTAAAACGAAGCGATTCCGGCCGCCATTGGTAGTGACGTCATCGCTCATAAACATTGCATCATGCAAAACAATAAATTTATAGTTACGACTGCATGAAATATAGAACAGATAGCATGCACTCATAACTTTAAAAACCGAGGTCACAAAAGACATAGCCTCAATTAGGATTGCCAGATGTTTTTCAGCCTGTAAGGGACAGATGCCTTAATACGCAAAAAATACGGGATTTTAGTTTTGTACCCGGTACAAATAAGAAACAAAATGATTTTTGATTATTTTTTAATATTTTCCAAGGATCGAGCCAGTTTTAACATATTTGTAACAATCAATACAATTTTAATCGTAAAAAAATAAACAGGTATCAACTCGCTTTCTGTTAAATTTATTAAAAACCGATTTGTATTGATAAGTATGTGAAAATGAAAACGTTGCGTGCGTGTTTAGGTATTTTTTGAGTAGGTACTTGTCAATCGTAGATCGATCGATTTACAGGACAGAGTCTGTCCCGCAGAGATATTTTAAAATTTGCCTAAAATACGGGATGTCCCGTTAAATACGGGGCGTCTGGCAATGCTAGCCTCAACACACATTTTATATTTGACACTTACATTAAAACATTGATTTTTTAGGTGACAACAATATTGATAACACACACGATTCATACGACGTATATTTTGGATCTCGTCGAGCTAAAGTCAACCATTTCTTTCTCAAAGCTTTTGATTTTGGCACATGAATTTGTCGGAATTCTATGCTATCGCGTTTTTACGTAAAGGCACTGAACAATATTTATATGCTGGCTCATTTATTTTTATGTAAAAAGTGACAGCTAGCGGGATATAAATCCAAACAATTTATTCTGTAAGGTGGAAGTTAGGTGTCACAACTGTCACGAATGTTGTTAGCAAAAAAAACATTAGAATTTCATCCGAAGATTTTTTATTTTATTTTAATTTATTGAGGAATCAAGGTTTTAATATAGACTTATAACATATTATCACAATCTGGGCTCATGAATTATACCATCTATATTTTGGCTACCAGAGGTAAAGTTCTTATTCAATAGGTGGATAGTAACGTGGCTGAACTAGCGTGGATTTTTACTACAACTTCGTAATATAAACACGTTTCTATTTTACAATACGCACCCGATTTAAAATAAGCATTATGATTGATATCTGCACGGCCAACCGCCATGCAGATATCCGCCTAGTATTTGTAGGCTAATAACCACCAAAAGATCTTAACTTATTTTGTGAAGCGAGCCATTTGAATCAGGGATCTGAAATAACCAATATTATAAAGCGGTTTGAGAAAAGAAGCCGTCAGAAAAAGATGCATGCATGGCACGCCGTACTCCGATGTTAGTACAGGTATAAACATAATTTATACAAATCGTTACTCCGGCTTTACTCATAAAAGATAATCAAATAATACTCTCCTATTGGTGCTTAGCGGCAAAGCATTATCCGCAGACTAAATATTATTTATCATCAATCGAACTACCCTTATTTCACTCCAACGTGGGGTCGACACAACACATTTTTCCAGACATGTTCTAGTAAGGATTTGGTTTTGTTTTTATGATTAGCCGCCTTCGGGCGTCTATAACTTTATTGAGATAAGCGATCCGGGCATATATGGTGCCTAAAGTCCCACAAAAAGTGTTCCCTGACCTAGGAAATGAATCCATAATGTCTCATTTCATAACCTACGAGAAATCATATGTTTATATTACAAAGGCGACAGAAGCATTATTTAGTTAATTTTTTTAACACAAATTCTAATTACACTGCTCATAAAACATGCAAAATTAGAAATATTATTTTCTAGTGAGTGAGATGAAGTTTTCTTTTTATATTTTAATATTTTGAAAACTTTTATCACAAAGAAGGACTTTCATGAGGAGATACCGACAGAAGCTTATATAATATCCCACTTCTTTGCTTATTACCTTGGGGTAAGGGGGTGGTTGCGAAATTTGTGTCCTCTTCTGGGAGTCCGGGAGTAACTTCATTATACAAAGATTGATCACCTCGTTGAGTTTCAGGTTCGCCTCCAAGGAAAAATAAACATAATAACTAATAACAACAATACATAGCTGTATAAAAATAATGAAAAAAAAAATAGTTAGAGAAATAAATTATTATATATAATTAAAAAATGGATATAAAGGACTTTACACCGGCAGTAGTTAGTCATATCTTAATTCCATAAATTTTAAGTAAGAATCAAGTTATGCTTTACTAGCAAAACTTAGGTTTACTACTTGTATCAGTAAATTTTTTTGCCATATTGTATATTTTTCCTAATGTAATACCGTGAAATGGGCAGCCGATTTCGTCGTCTCCGTCGGGGCAATCCTCATGGCCGTCGCATTTTTGGCTGTCACAATAGGTCGACACCGAATCTGAGCACGGTATACTGCAGTTTTGACTATCCCAGCCATTAGAATCCGGGCCTTGATCGTAATTGTTAACTAAGAAGGTAAGAATAAAACAAAATTTAAAAAATATCTGCCAATAGTTTCGATACAACAAAAATAATTTTAATAAATCATCAAATGTATCTTTATACAGCGTAGTTTCATAGGAAAACTATGAATTAATTTTGTTTGCAATTTTTTTTATAAACTTGAATAATAGAAAGCTAATCAAAATTTTCACAACATTTTTGATAGTGAATTTTGACTTCTACATCATCATATGATGTAATAGACATGTTTAATCTAGTTGCCATAAAAAAATAAATATACCTATTCAAAATAAATTAAATGATTACTTAAATAAAAACAAAAAGAAACAAAAGTAATACCAGAATTATTACACCCGGCCTCATCTGAACCGTCAGGACACTCTTTCCGACCGTTGCATCGAGCGCTGTCGATGATGCAGCTGCCATCGTCACACTGCAGCTCGTTAGAGGCACATGTGACCGGAGTCGATCCTAAGCAAACTCAATCCATACATATCTGTCCCAATTACAATAATTGAGTGAGTTGTAATTTTTTGATGTATGTTAGGGACCATATTTCTTGAAATGTACTCAAAGCCTTTATTAAGTGTTATATTTTCGTGTTAACGGACGTCGTCAAAAGTCGATGTTCAATTGAATAAATGAATCCCTCCTAACCGAATTTCGATACGATGGCCAAATATCAACGAAGATCAAGCAGAAACACCATAAATTTAGCGCACCAGTATGTGCGCAGTACACGGGAATACTTTTTGCTCCCTCACTCTCATAGTGCAGTGAGACGGCAAACCGACATGACCGGAGAGAGATCCGGCGCTGAACCATTGGCTTTATGTGCTCTCCGAGGCACAGGACTATTACACCGCCGCTTTCTGACTCCGAACTGCGACTGAGTAATTAAAACTGGACATGGCCCGGCCATATATTTTTTTGGCCCTACCCGGGATTCAAACCCAGGACCTCAGCGCGTTCGTTCAATAAATATTATATCAAAACGTAACATCGTAACTTATTATGTATTTCATATTATTCAAGAAACCAACATTCTGAAGGCCCAGTGTGTAATCATTATTTTTTGTAGTCACATTGTACGTGTTTCGTAAATCTTTGATTGCTATACGCATTACGCATAGATATAGTAAGAAAACAAGTAGGTAGGTAGTTGATGTATTAGATGTAACTGATCATTTTTGTTTATTTCCAGATCCTTCTAATATAATTTATTTGCTTAAACATCGTTGCGAGTACGAGCTTTATTGCGCGTAGCAAATATCTTTACATGCTATTGTCGATAGCGGTTTAGTCTCTAAGTCTACCCATTGTCAAAGCCATGATATTGTAGAGTACAGTAACGTTTCTGCCTTAGTTTGTAGGCATATAGGAAAATACATATATAGACATTTTCATGATGTGCACACAATATTTTGGCCATAACGGGACGGACCCTTGCACACTCTGAAATTGACGTGGAACTGAATGGATATTATGGGTCGTGTCTTCGATACTACATCGTGGCATGCGCGGGACATCAAGTCATCCATGTGACATCGTTCAATTTTTTTTACAATGTAATGTCACAGCAAATGACTCCACTGAACCTGATGTTTATTGGAGTGGAGTCAAAACTCAAAAGAAAGCATTGACTGACGAAAGGCAATTATCTCTCGCGCTATACATTTGCCGGCCTGTTTAAATCTGGTGCTGGTTGGTCATAATATGGTCGTACTTTGCCAAAATGTGATACAAACCAGGGTCTATCTCGATAGCGCTAAAGTCAGTGTCGGTGACGGTGGCAGTGCCCAGAAATGATCTCATTTTGATGTGGTCCCTGAGAGTTTGGGCTATCCTGTTGGTGTCTTCGTATCCAGTCGTCACGATGTCTAAAGTCACTTTACAAGTAAACTCGTCTGCTAGTCGAGATCTGAAAGAACAATTCAGTTTTTATAAGAATATGTGAACTATAAATCTCTTCTCATTAATGGAAAACTATTACGAACATGGGTTATAATTAGTTTCCCAAAATTTTAAATACCTACACGATAATATTTTGATATTATTATTTGACAGTAGGTAATTGTTAAGCGGCAATTGTTAAGTTTTCTATAGGAATTTCAAAGGTGTGTGAAGTCTACCAATCCGCACTAAGCCAGCGTGGTGGACTAAGGCCTAATCCCTCTCAGTAGTAGAGGAGGCTCAAGCTCAGCAGTGGGCAAGTATATAATACAGGGCTGATATTATTATTATTATTATTGTTAAGTATTTATTCATAAACTGCAAAATATCAGGGTAAATATATTTAAATTTATATTTATATTTATAAAATAATATTTACTAATTGCTTAACATATTGTACGTTAGAAGGACACGTTACTTACTGTATCCTCACAAGACTGGCTTTCTGAGTACCCGGTAACGTTTCGAACAAGGCGTTCACAGCGTCAGCCAGGGATTTCGAGAAGTTTTGGAACTGGATCGAGTCCCGGTTGGAGTATTCGGTGTTGTACGGCTCCATCACCACGAAAGTCACCCTGAGGGTCTCTGGAACAATTAAACAGTATGGTATAAGAAACAATTCAAAACAATTTCACTTCTATAATATTATAAATTCGAAATTATGAAAATATTTGCATGTTTGTGAAAAATATTTACTCGGGAAATGCTGAACGGTTGTAATAAAATATAAAATACGTCGCTTTCCTGAATTAACATATGCCTTATTAAAATATGTGGATTTTTTAGATGAGCCTTATATGATATAAGGCAGCCATACTCACACGTTTTTTATATGAGCGGCAAAATGTGATGGATTAATTCATCGACCTACTTAACTGGCAAAAACAATTTAAAATTTGACATATTATTATTTTTTAATAATAAGTATTCACAATGAACTGTATTTTTTTATAAAGCTAACCTAAGAACTGCTTAAGTGATCTTGCACATTTTTTTTTTTTAATTTTAGCGAAATTTTGGGGTCACGTGAGTCACTTGCAAAATCTCGCTGGGCCGCAGGCTGAGTATAGCTGACACAAGGAATCTAATGCACGATTACTCAATTTACTTAATCTATTTGTGAGACCAGTAACAAATATTTAACTATGTCGAGCACAAGTTTTACATATAAATAGTTTATGAGATGAAATATGAGGGCATAATTGTGATATTTCTCCGTCATAGTCAATTGTCACTTATTAAATTTTTACTCGTCATTTTCATTTTCAATTCGCTAATAAGTTTTCATGCAAACGAAATCACGAGAAAATGCTAGTGAAATAAACTTACTTTCTCTGAGTTCCGGTTCAATCCTGTGGTCAGGCAGACCGGAACCGTCAGCGTCGATGTCATCGTCTTTGCCTTCACTGAAAAGTAAAAAATATTTTTTAGAGATATTTGAATACCGAGTCTACGGCAGACAGTCTGACTGACAGTCAGAAAACCAACTATGCAATGTTAAAATGTATTGAATGTAAAAGCGCCCTTATTGTGATGTACTCACTGAGCGGTATCGTCATCTTCCGTGACGCTGTCGTAGATGTCGGGAGACGGACCTTCTGTCGAGGCGGAGCTGACTGGAATGTCATAATAAAAAATATTAGTACAATGATTATTATTATCATTGCAAAAACTACATTAGCGCGCTTCATATTCATAGTATTAACTTCATCGCTTATTAATTCAAAAAACTGAGTAAGGCTCCGTGCAGATGTTATCAACTTATTAAATTAAATTAAATTAATCTTTATTGTGAACCATTTTTAAAAACTCATTTATTATAAGTGAACGATAATAATAATTATTGCTAAGAAACCGTTCCGCAACATTAACAATAGTCAGTTTCATAGTAGTGTAACGTTTCTCAGCAACAAATTGACATTACGCGAAGCCTGAGAAATAATTAAACTTAATCAAAGTATAATTACAACTATAAATTATTTTATAAATAACGCTTACAGAAAGATGCAGCCCGTTTCAGTCGCGTGAGGTGTGCGCTGAGGCTAAATTCATCGGGCTTTACTTCTAGGAACTCATTAGATCTATCTTCTTCTCCTTCCCAGTACAAATCTTCAACACCGGTCGCCTGGAAAATAAACAATGGAATTATTACAACGTGTAATATAAACGTAATTATGCTGTCGGATTAGTTTTAGAGGATTTCATAGTATCTGAAAGTGGGGACGGGTCCATATAACCCAATTCCTTACGGATTCCCTTTATGAATACTCTAAGAATAATTAGAACAATTTGCAGACGGCATTCATACATCTTTGTGAATTTATCGTTCGCTTTACGGTGAAGGAAAACATCGTGAGGAAACCTGCACATCTGAGAAACTCTGTATAGACATTTCGAAGGTGTGTGAAGTCTACGAATCCGCACTAGGCCAGCGCGGTGGACTAAGGCCTAATCCCTCTCAGTAGTAGAGGAGGCCCGTGCTCAGCAGTGGGCAAGTATATAATACAGGGCTGATATTATTATTATTATTCATGCATATTAGAATATATATGTTGTGTCGGGTTCTCGTTCGGAAAATTTCAATTATCGCAACTGGGGCCTTATTCTCTATCCCGCACGTTATTTTAACAGTGCGTAACAAGCACGTAACACAACGCGTCATGTTTAGGACTATAGAAATTTGACTTACAGAATACCATTCCACGCACATTTCCAGGAAAAATTACGTAAAATTTACCCCTATGGCAATTCGCTTAAGAGTATAACATAAAAGTCGAAAGCTTGCAGCGCTCCTCTGCTCGTGTGTAATGCAGATTTTAAATAAACTTATACGCTCTGTGTAGCGATAAAGCGAAAAATCTCATCCTCAATATTTGCAACGAGGTTATGCAAAATGAAGCATATTGTGAAGTTTATTCAAGTATAACGTAAAGTCTTTATAAATACTATTGCACACCCCTTTGAGCCTGAAATTTGATGTAAAAGGATGTCATTCTACTTGATGCCAACAGTAATACACCTTTAGAATCTATTTATATGCAATGCAATATTCCTCATATTTTATTTTGTACGCATCCCTACCTGTGGTATATAGGCCAAGCGAGGCTCAAGTTCTTAAAGAAATATGAAATAGATTTTGCATAAAATAATATCTACCAACGCTTCATTTTATTTATATATAAACATACTTTGATAAGAGAGCTTCCAATTAATGAAAAATATTACATAAATAATGCACACAGATTTTCATAAACGCGTACAACGTACAATGATGATCAGGCAAAATGTTTTCCTAACGAGATATGGGTCACGAAGCAAAAAAATTATAATTTATTAACTCTCAATATTCACTGAAATAAAAATTACATTTACACAATACCAACAATACGCCGAAATGTAGCGAGAGGCGGATAAGTATATTTTGTGATGTGTCATTTATTTGGGAGTATATAAAGTTCTCCGGTTTGGGATTATGTAAGGATAGGTAAATAGGTGCTCTGTGATTGGACAGACCCGGCACGCTCCGCCCCCGCCCCCGCAACGATCTTGATTTGACTGCCCGGTTTATTCGCATTATCTTTCCTTTAAGAGTTTCCCTTAAGCTTACTGAATCAACGCTCGATTTCTTTTACTATTCATCAAACTCAGTTTTACTTCGTCTTAGGCCTGATTTTTCAATCTATATTATATAAAGCTGTAGAGTTTGTTTGTTTGAACGCGCTAATCTCAGGAGCTACTGGTTCGATTTGAAAAAATCTTTTAAATGCTTTATATAATCACGCTATGACCAATAGGAGCGAAGCATCATTGAAAAATGTTGTGAAACTGGGAAAATATAACGTAATATGTATAATGGAATTGTACCCCATAAAAACTTCTAAAAATGTATATCATAAAACGTAGTCCACCGCCGCATCTACCTGCCTGAACGCGATAAACTCAAAACTATCTAATAAGCAAATAGTCATGGAGATAGTTTGAGACCTTGGGAAGGACTAACACATATTTTCTATGCCGGGAAAATATACAGCAGGACTTTTATCCCAAAAAAGTTGTATAAAATAGTCAATTTGTCGCACTTTTATATTCAGCCAGATAATTATGATTCACTTGATGGATACATTTTTCAGACGATTGAAAATTAGACCTCGTGTAATTAATAATTATGTTTACTTCTACTTAACTGAATTATTGTCCTATTTAAATACTGGTCAATACCGTCATATCCTGCAGAAATCTTTTTATCGATCTTACCAAAACGTAATGTTTTTCGGATGTTATTTAATCCATTTCATTTACGAACTAACGTTTATTTTTAAAGACTTCAAAGTAAAGGTGATGCCGAAGTTTTAGTGATTATTTTGAGGTAAAACGGATGCTTTGTTTTTATAGTGAAAACAAATTTCGTATGCAGCTCCGATCGTCTAAACATTATATAGCTATCAGAGCAAAATGTGGTCTAAAATATTCCATTTCAGAGAGGGACTGGACAAGCAGATAAAAAAATATGTTTTAATGATGTACCCTTGGGAGCTCATGATAGATTATCAAATGATTTGAGAGTACAAAAATTGAAAGAAATATTAAACTTTAATCAATGTCACTAGTCTCTTAGGCCATAGCCCCGCTGGATCAGACAAGCATTATTATGCTCTGTATAAATTTATAATAATAACTCAAAACATTTTAAATCTAATAACAATCGAAAAATAAGAACCCATACACAAATATATTTTGAATAAAATCAACTCAACTGTACATAACTTAAGAGTCTTGGCTAATTCTTAAATCACCCCAAACAACGAGGCGACAAAAATGCAAAGTACGCGGACCGGACTTCGTGGCTATAACGTCGTCATTACCGTCCAACAAAAGGTCATGACTCGCAAATAAATCGCCACTCAAGCCCCAATTAGGGGTGGGTGGGGCCGTTTGTACAACGGAGGGATTTTATAGCAATTTCAGTTAGTCCGACATGATCCGTTCAAAGAGTGTGGAGGACGAGACGCGCACACTAATGAAGACCTCGCGCGGTAACAACGTTAACACTTCATATTTCTTAATTTTAAATTACATACACATTAAAATTGTTATTTATATTTTTGTTGAAATAACTATCAAGGAAACGCAACCCTCGAAGACTCACCTTAAGTATAAAATTTTGTTAAAATCGTTTCTTGAAACAATATAAAGAAAATTCCTTGATTTAATTGCAGCATATTAATACATATTATAAAACATAATGATAAAATAACTGTCAAAAAATCTTGGTATGTTTTTGCGCTACTACATAACCTAAAACGAAAAACATGGATTGGTCCTTGGCCGGTTTTTGGGTCCCATGTTATTTTTATACGAGGGTATAGTAAAGTGACTTTAGCCTTATGGTAATTGGATCGACGCCCAGATGAGAGATGGTTATCCCTCGCCAATCGACATAATAATCCCGGCCTGTTCGAATATTCAGAGATTATTAAATCTTTAGTTTTCCGTAATCAAATTTAACAGATAGCTGATAGCAGTGCTTATTAAAGTAAACAGATGCCAATTTATCTCCTTCAACAGAACAACTCTTACGAACGAATAATGTAACATTTATCCAAACATGATATTCTAAGTGCATACAAGAACACGCCGCATAAATTTGAAGTTAAAAGTAAGCGACCATCGCAAGATTTATTGCAGGGACGAGTTTGCGAGCGTCTTTTAAATGCTAAATGTACATACACTACGGCTGTTACTTTTAGGCTAACTTCATAGAACTGAAAATGGACCGGTTAGAATAAATGAGTTGTAAAAAATAGCCTGTGGAATATAATAATAATAACTACCCTGTATTATATATTGTTCCACTGCTCGACGCGTGCCACCTGTAATATTAAGAGGGGTTAGGCCTTAGTCCACCTTAGTGCTGGCCTAGGGCGGATTGGCAGACTTTACCGACCCTCAAAATTATTATAGAACACTGCTCAGGTATGCCGATTTCCTCACAATTTTTTGCCTCCAGCGTTGCAGCAAAGAATAATATAAATAGAAATAATAAAAAAACACATATAAATAACAAACAATACACATATAATTTTAGAACCCGATTAGTGGTCATTTAAAATGAAATAGATATTATGTAATTATCTCTCCTATTCTATACATCAATTTAATTAACTATCCTGGTTGAATATCATAAATTGTTATACTTACAGATGTTGGATCTATGTAAACCAATAAGGCATAACCTTTAAAAGGATTTCTATGAAAATTCAAACAAATAGATATCAACATCCAGTATTCCATGCCAGTGAAATGAAAGAAAAATCTAGTTATAAAATTGCATATTATAAATAAATAATTTGTCGAAATAGAAGCAACAGGAGCTTTGTTGAACTAATTTGTTTTGCGAAACCAATCGCTTTAAAGTGATATAAGCAACAATAAGTTGCAGACGCGTGTGACACTTGGATCCACAGATTACTTCACGACATCAACTGTTTTCTAAGAACTCATACACCCATTTTAATGCTCGTCAACGAAAGCAGTAATATTATGACAAGTTTCATTTATTTAACTGGTAGATAAATGGCTGGCATCTTAGGTTTCATTGGTATTAAGTGAACGGTAGTAAAATGAGAGGCGCTACCATCTTAGCGTTTGCACTTCGCACGGCTAATTGATCTAATCACATGGAATTGACGACACTGACTGTCATGTTGTTAAACAACCACTATTGGCAGTTACGACACTTAATTCCTCTCGTATTCATAGCTCTACGATTCGAGGCAATCATCTCGATTTGGTAGAGCGTTTTATACCTACAATTTCATAGAATTGAAGATGAGGTCAAATTAATGAGTATTTATGGCGCTACGTGATTTTCATATAATTTTATTACATGAAAATTACGTAAAGTATATTAAATTTGGATTACATTTGTCATGTTCTCTATGAGCTCTGAAAGTAATGAGATGTTCGCCACATAAATGATAGAGTACTATTAAAAATAAAATAATTATAATATAAGTAAATCTAACACGGGGATATTGTACCTGTCATTTTTATCTATTTGCTAAGCCAAAATGGCTCAATAAATAAACAACCACTATTTTTTTTTTATTCTATCCACAGATGATCTATGTTCCGAAAATTTATTAAAAGTTTTATCGGCGATAGGTACATACTTTTCGAGATACCGCCAACGTGAAAACATATCAGTATTTACTGGAACATTTTCGAAGCAATTAAATCACAATAATATTATGTTAAAATGGTTCCGAATGGCTTCTTAAAATTAAACAATGAAATTGAAAAAAACTATGACATTCCCATACTAATTGTATGTATATAATATCGTCATCAACTATTGACAGATAGATCCCGGGATATTCCCTTTGCTGTACAGTTCCTTTTTTTAGTACTGCACAAAAAACTGAAAAGAACATATCGCATTGCTATAATTCATCAGCTATAACATCGCCAATAAATATCGTGCCAAATAACTAACAAGGCATGATGTTGCGTACTCATTAAACATAAATAGTAGGTACTAATAAGAAACGCATATTCGTAGAACGGCAGTTTCAACAACGCAATATAGGCCGTTACATGAATCATGGGCCGACTTCTCTTCGTACATTGGGTTGCACAAACCATATATTTAGAAACCAATACGATTTTAACTGAGTATTTGTAAACGTGTGCGACCCATAACAATATGAGAAAATTGTAAACCAATATTAATTTGGGAACGGTTTACAAACTTAGAGATGGAAATGCAAACGGTTGTTGCCAGTTAGCGAACTTCCTATTAACACTAACCTGTACGTAAAGGAGAGACAGTATTCGATTTACCAAATCTGGATAACACGTTTAGGTAAAGTACTCATGAAGAGGGAATGCGCTGTTATCGTTTAAAATTATGCAATTATTCGGAAGTGTTGCAGAAAATTCAAATTATTTGTTAAGATCTATCTACTAAAATATAATTCATACTTTTGTTTAATAGCGATCAAGTATCAGTGTTTAAGGTTTTAGTGAATTACACCATGATATCTCCTGACAGCAATTAGCATCATAGGACTGCTTAGCTCAGATACGGAATTTTCGTAAGGCGTCCTCAAGATGCACGGCCGCGCGATCTCCTCATGGCCTAGACTTGTCCCTAAGCGACACAGATTCTGATGACGACTGGACATTTAAAGTAGTTATAAAAATTATAAGAGTGTGAAACCTTTCAGTACTGGATAAAATCACAAAATGTCTTTTCGCTGCAAAAATAAAAGTCGAGAATTAAAAGCACAGCTAATATATTTCGTTTTTAAAAAATTTAATGGCGCATCTTTCACTGCTTACGACATACATATATGTAGTACATAAGAAGGTTCCAGCAGTAAAATTTGCTCTTTATTAGCTCCATTGTGTATGCTCAAAAGTCGTAAATAAATGAGTCGTATAAAATAGAGCTTAGAATACTCTTATCATGAGTGTTTTATTGCATTGTATTCCTGGTTCGTTATTAGTTCCCGGAAACCCTTCAGACAAAAGGATCTACCAGTGGCGAAGCTTCCATATAATCTGATTCCTACCGGCTTCCCTTTATCTAGAGTTTATGTAGAATCTCATTATCATTAGAACGATTTGAAGACTGCATTTATGCATATTAGCACCTATATGTTGTGTCGGGTTCCCTATGAGAAAATTTCTCCTTTCGGCACTAGGATCTACGAAGAAAAATATTTATAATTTAAAAGAATGCAAACAATCCATTCAATTTGATCATTATTTTTTTCGTTCCTCCATCATACGTAACAAAGTTCGCACGTTACTTAAAATCACGACTAACATCATGTTTAAATCTATGTATTTGAATCGTTCTAATGAAAGCAAGATTGAAGCAAACACTTTTAATTCTAAAGGTTAAGCGTAAATTTAGAAAAGTGCAATCAACGGATATAGCCAGTTTGTTATGTTAAACGATACGGTTTTGTAAACACACCGAAATGTATATTTAAAACAAACTCCGATAGTTACGGGGAATATACGTAACAACTGTTTGGACCAAAATTTTATGTGTTGTGTGAATACAAATTGGGTCATGATCAGGCGTGTAACTTTTGGATACGATACTGATTGGATTTTTGGGTTATGCGCCTTTAATTTGGATAGCCAAGGTGTTTGATTTCTTGCCGCGGCGCTATATCTATAAATGAAAAAAATTTATAATTATACGAAACTTATACATTAGATTGATTTCGATGGAATATAACATACAAACAGTCTAGCAAAACGGAATATGTATATAAGTTTTATTTGGTTATGTGATCTAGCTTTATGAAGACTTTCTAAAAGGAGAAATCGTGAGCAAAAGCTACTGAAGTAATAAATTACAGTAGTTTCAAATCAACTACACATTCATTGGTAACATATAAATTCATAATATAATATTTTGAAAACCGACATGGTTCACCCACGTCCGTAGTCAATTAGTCCGTGCAAGTCTTTATGTTTATTCTTCGTATTTGAGTGCAAGAAGCGAGTTTTCAAGGACTACTGAAACTTATTCATTAAAATTTTATGAGATACGGTCCAACTTATTAACACATCGCCATGGTCCGATAAAAGTTACACTAGTTACAAAAAAAAATATGATTGCTTGAATCATATTTTAGCCAACCTTTAAATTCCTCAACACTGGTCTCTAGTAGTAGCTTTGCATATGAATCGGCTTGTAAAATGTGTAAGCTTGCAACATAGCAAAGAATATTCATGAAATAAGCAATAATCTCAACGGCACAGTGTTCAAATAACACTTTTTAAAAAATAATGTATTTCAGACATCTTTCTATGATGAAACTTTTTGTCACGAGAATTTGAGTTTACTGAACGCCTGCAAATTTTACAGGCGTGCGTCTATTTTTATTTTTTCATGTATTTATCGGCGATCGCCTACGCTACGTAATTTAAACAAGCTGCTTTAAATTATACATTGCTGTTTCAACGTATTATTTTTCTATTAATTTGTATAGTTAGATTCCAAAGGTGGAATTCTAAACGGATCAATTTTATTTCAGTTTTATCGAAACGTGGTGATATAAAACTATTATAGTAACCATTATCGTTGGTCTTTCTGATTGATCATTTTTAAACATATTTTTTTTTATGTTGAAAAATAGAGTTAAAATATAGGCTACAAAATTAATAAATTTATTAACTTATTCTTTTTAAAAACTATGGCACAGATATTTAAACCAAAAAAATTGCTTTTGTGTCGTAGTTCACTAAAGAATTTATAAAAAAAAGCATTCACGTCGAATTGATAACCTCCTCCTTTTTTTTAAGTCGGCTAAAAAGACAAACAAAACAGCGAGTAAAACAATTGAAATATATTTCTGACATCGCTATAAAATGTTGATGAAAACGGCTATAAAATATCAATGCAATTTTTATTAAAACATAATATGTCTGTGAGATTGTATCTATTCTCCTCGCCGAGTTAGATTTAGATTTAGAAAAACAGAAAATTTTAGCTATTTCGTTGTTTTATTAAACGTGCGATATCCTTTCGAATTTTGTTATTTTAGTTTAAAATAGGCGAGAGAAATTTCTATTCGTGGACTTGATCTCTTTAGACACTGTCTTGAGATAAACTGTAGTAGTATTTAATACTCTTTAGCAGACACAGTAATAGCCTTAATTATAGTTCATAATGGTAACAAACTATTTTCGTCCAGATATTTTTTTGAATGTAAGCATAGATATACTAAAATAACCTTTATTAATGATAGAATAAGAGAATGTTCTGTGAGTAGCGCATGCCAGCATCATGTATGCACCTCGTGGCACCTGGACTCCTGCCGCACCAAAAATTTATTTATACTAAGAGTCTTTTATGGGAATCTGCGATATCATTTATATCACCAACATAAATCGAAAGTTAAAACTCTTTTTATTTTCTTATTTTAATTATCTTTCTATTGTGACCTTATTTGCTTCTCAGGCATCTCTAAAATAAAATATATATCTCGGTTCCACTAGTCATCATAATAAAATCCTATTATTCCCGGTATTTAATATTGTCCTAATTTTGGGTCTATCCGAAACAAACTAAAATATTATTCGGAAGTTCTCAAAGTCGGCTAACTGACGCTCAAGGGCACTGGCCTCACTTAGAGAAGCTCAAGCAATGTAAGTAAAAATAGCACAGTCGTACTATAAGTACTGACACCAAAAGTTTTCCTCCACAACATTACATTTTGAAATTCTTATGGAGAATTCTCAGAAAGGTTTCTTTACGATGTTTTCCGTCACCATTAAAGCGAATTATATAAAAACTAACTATAACTGTATTGGTGAACGATGTACTCGTGACTTCGAATAGTCAGAGGTCGAATTTCGAAGGTGTATGTAAGTCCGGTAACCCAAACGCTCTTAGTAGTAGACCAGCAGTAGGCAGTTCATGATACAGCACTGGTATTAAAAAAAAAACTAGGTTTCTGGCTAGTGTTTGTAAATAATATAAAAAACCCGCGATAAAATCCAAAAATTAGTCTTATTTCGATGACATTCGCGAAAGAATAAAAAATCATATATATAGGTTAAATTTGGTATTTTTTGCCGATAAATATTTTTTAAGAACAATTTTAGTGTTGCAGGATATTAATAAACTGTAGTTAATAAGCATTTAACATTGTTATCGATTGCCGATTGTTTGTTATGTTACTTAACAAGTTAAGGTCTGACTTTCCCGCTGCGCTGTTTTGAATAATTGTAGTATAACACTGACCGAAAAAAATGGTTTTCATATTAAAGGTTAACAAAATTTTGTTACAGGTTTTATTGTAATTACCACTGGATGTCCTAATAAAATATATCTGATTTACACGATTTAGTTGGTTAAATAAATTGGTGTCTTATAATAATTCATTGTCACGCAGCATACGTATGAACCGTCAATATCTTATACCATCAGAGTCCTCGGCTGAAATGACAGACGTGTAATGTAATTTGGCGTTCGTATTACATATACGTGTTGAATATTTTTTTGCTTTTGATGTATGTACAATTGCACCCGTGTCCAACGCGTGTCAAATGGTTACCTTTGGTCATCTTTATGATGCCGAATTAAAAAGCAAATAAAATGTCAAATGTTCCAACTTGCCAATCTCAAAACAATGTCACAAACGCGCCCACACGATTTAGTAACGTAATACTTCAGCGCGTGCTTTTCAAAAGTGGCTACATGTTGTGTAATATTTTTGTTGTTAATTTTAATAAATACACAGTGCTGTTTAAGTAAAATATAGCCCTAGGAACAAGCAATGGCCTGCGTTATTGTGGGGTGTAAATCTCATTCTTCTCGTAAAGAAAATAAAACTGAAATCATCAGCTTCCATCGGTGAGTAAACAAAAAACCTAATATATTTGCTTAAACCCTGTAGGTACATAAGTGCAAAAAGTGTTATTAATTATACTTTATTATGCTGTGGTCATATTATAATCTGCTGTTGGCCATTCGATCCAGTCATTATTATGTATTTTTCATTTTTACCAATTTACGTAGTCGTGTTCAATAGTATTGTGCTGCATATTCTGTCGATAACATAGATGTTAGTATATTATTTTGTGTATAGTTTACTATTTTGCATAAATTGCCTTTTACTTTCAACATACGATGGTGTAGTGGTAGAATCCACTTGGAAACCGTGCACGAAGGCTCGGGTCGAGGAAACTATTTGATTTTCATAGTGTGTTTCATTGCAGATTCCCCACAGATGATGCTATGAGGCAAAAATGGATCGTTGCCATAGCTCGTCCCAATTGGCATTGGAAAAAACAGCACCGTGTTTGCTCTAAGCATTTCGACAAAGTTTTATTAACATTGAAATAAGTTATCAAACATATGTGACATGAATGATACCGCTGTGTTTTAATTTTATTGTTCCATTTTAGTAGCTTCTGTCAAATCACACCTCTTGGGTATCTTTTAATCGCTAAGAAAGTTAGAAAAGAACAGAAGTCGTACTGGCTTTCTCCTAAACGAAATTCTGGTCGATTTCTTGTTTGTTACTTACAGCGGTTTCCATTCCTTTCGAAATTTCTAACATTTTCTTAATTTAATAATATAAAGGCTAAACCATTTTTGTGTGAATGACGTTTCGGAAGGCATGGAAACTGCTGTAAATAGCAAATGAAAATTGGATAAAATTTAGCTCGAAGAAAGCCGGTAGTTCTATAGTTTATTGTAATTTAACAGCTTCTTAACGAGTGCTTTTATATACCCAGACCTCATTTGGTACTTGAATACCAAATTAGGGTTTTGATATCTTTTTTTAACCTTTATCTAAAATAACATTTTGCAACGGTTTGTAGTTGACTGACCGAAAAGTGTTTATTTTAGCAGGTCTGTGAATTTACCAGAGCCGAGAGACAAAGCATCTATCGATATCGATAAGATGTCAGTTAGGATCGCAAAACAATTAAATTTCTTGCTGTCAAAGACAGATTACACTCAAATGTCATAGTGTTACTTCTATGCTTGTCATTGTTCTGAGGAAGAAGCGGTGTTAATATGTCTTCAAATGTATTTATATTTAGCTTTTGCCTGTGAGTCTGCCCGCATGGAAAAGTTTTGCCGGGATAAATATTTGCCAGTGATAAAAAGTTTATAGCACTCAAGAGTAATATAGCTACTATAAGTGAAAAAAAATGAAAATAGATTTAAAAGTTTCTGAGATTAGCGCATTCAAACAAACTCTTCAACTTTACCTATATAATAGTATACATATTATTATAGATTATATTTTTAAACTAAATTAGCGAACAATATTTTTTCCACTTAAAAGTAACATTCATATTCCATAACATAGGTTATATTGTTATTAACATAATAATAATCCACAGCAGTTATACCCTAAAATAAATATCCATTAGGAAATATTACGCCGTTACCACTATCAGTAAAATGATGCAGAATGAGTAATACGGCGTGCTATTAAACGCCTCTTCCTACTCGGGGCTTATTGTCCGTTGTCCAACAATTCCAACAATATTGAATTAGTGTTGATCAACTTGCTAAGTATAAACAACACAGGAACCGTTACTACTCCAATTGCATCATGTCTTACTTCGTTCGACAGAATCAGCTATGTATGAGTATATTAGTATTGTGTTGTAGCCGACCCATAGAATCGATGTTTTGTAAAAACCTGTAGAATGTTACTTGCAGAGAAGAGCGAAAGTTTGAAACTTTAACAGCGTCTGTGACGTAGGGGTATGACACGACTTTGAAATAGTGAGACGAGAGTAAAAGAGTGTGTGTGGATGCGAACGTTTGTCACAGAATAAGTACGTTTCCTGGCGCTAAACACGCGTCGAACGCGCCATACTTATTTGAACGTGAGCATTGGTACTGATTAGCGAGTTTCAATATAAGTAAAAGCTAAGGGTCGGTTGTTCGACACCGTTCTGACAGAGTTATGGTGCAGTGGTGAAGGGCCCATATAACTCTATTCTTCTGCCCTTTCGCAATGTATGTAAAATCTAACTATCATAAGAACGATTTGCAGTATTTATGCATATTAGTAGCTCTATGATGTGTCGGGTTAATCTTTCAGAAAACTTCCACACTCCACTGTTATGGTGTATTCACTAATTCAGGTTCTTTTAAAAATACTGTCAAATTAAATAATAACACTTGCTTATTCCTTCATTATAAAAATTACAATTTGAGTTAATAGATATTCATATTTTCGGACGTGTTTTCAAATCAAACACAAATAAAGATTTAAAAGACGGCACTGTTATTTAGGTCGCTGAAAATCCAACTCGTGCTCGTATTACAAAATATCGATTCACATCGATGTTATTTTATGTTATTAAATCGGTAAATCAGGTCATATTTTGTGCTGTAGATAAACACGTGGCTCAACTCCTATAACTTATTGTCACATGTGCAATTTTGGCTCTAGTTTGATTTGTAGTCTACTAGCTAGGAAGATCTACCCTGAAATTTTGCGGAAGTTCCACATTACCCGATCAACAACATTCGTTCCAAGGATAATGTCACCATCCGCTACGATCACAATTAAACTTTTCTTTATTGCTTTGAGTAACGAGACGTGTATGCCGTTCGTCTGATGGTAAGCGATACGACCGCACATAGACAGTAGGAACACCATCCAACAGTTTGAATTACAAAGTACCTATTATCTGTTAATCTACTGTGCTCGTCATCCTGTGACATTAAATGTTAGGTCTTATGTCTAGTAGTTACACTAGCTGCAATCTCCTTCAAACCGGAACACAACAGTGACAACGCACTGCAGTTTGGCGGCAGAAATAGACATTACAATGGTACCTACCCAAGCGGTCTCTCACATATGAATGACCTACCATCAGTAAAACACTTAACGTCATACCTTAATTATATCTTTATTTTATGCTACGTATATGCAGAATAGAAACCACATTAATACGACAACACACTATGATAGTATCGCACATCTTTTGTGCCGCGTGCTGTTTCCTTTCTTATGTTGTGAAAGACACGAGCAGACGAGCTGCTGCGCTAACTCTCTATTATGTTTGCTAACGGAACTGCATTCGTATTTAAGACTGTGTTTTTAGAAAAAGAAACATGAGTTACCTACCTTGAGATGAAATATGATTGAGTTATGAGTTTACTATGAGTGCTATAGTTCTTGTACTGTATAATATTTGTAATAATTATGGTAATGTAGTCCCGAAGTGTATATACAGAGAATTGAAATACGAATTTCACAACTTCCGAGTACCTACCTACATGCCTACCTCGTCACATAAATTTATTAGCCGACTAAAGGTCACAATGTAATTCCATCGCAATAAATGCTTCTAGAAATGGTAATAAAATGAGTAATATCCTCATTAGCTATTTAATACGAGAACTGTTTGTAATTTATTTGAACTTGTAAAATTGGCCCTCAGCGTACTGGTATGTATTAATCACAATATATTTTAATATTTATCTAGTAAGAATGATTAATGCAATAAGAATTATTTATAATCTGAAAATAACCGATGTGGAGTGGAATATACTTAATCAAGGTGGTAAGTGTGGGTAAAGTACCAACATTTTATTTATTTATATAACTAAATAGCAGTGTGCACCCATTTTGTTTGCAAACAAGCAAATAGATCGTCTGATGTTAATATTATCATTTCATTCATAGTTTTGTAAGGTTTATACATCTGCTGTGAGCCGTAAGAAAAAAAAGGCACCGATTTGGGATTCTGGATTTCTCACTTAACATTTATGAAATGTAATAGCTAGCCTGACTGCACCTCGGTTTTCTATAAGACGTCGGTACTAACTCAATACCTATATCCGGCCCACTCAATTTGTAGCCAAAATACATATTTGATTTTGTTTATTTTCTTTTTTATAGTTCAGAGATTATATTTTATATTTGAATTTTATATATTTTGGCTCTTCGTTTTAGACACACGTCGACACCGTCTATAACACTTCTTCGTTGAAATTACTACGTTTGTATATCATCTTTATAATCAAGTAGGGTGGAATAAAAATGCAAATACATTCAGTGTCGATTAATACTGTGCGCAAGTAAGCTGGCAAAAGTATACGATTTCCTCATTATATATCTACCCTAAACGAACCGTTCTAATTGTTTGCACAATTAGAAACCCGGTCCCGCCGCGCCTGATTACATCGTTATGCACTGTATATATAAGTTATTACTTTAATAGTAGGAATAAATAAGTTAGTGACGTCGTTTGACCTGTAATCCAAAAGAAAATAAAAAAATATGAACTAAAAATCCGTTGCGTTAAAAGTTAAAACAATTAAAATGTATTTTTCCACTTATTTATAAATTTAAATGTAGATAATTAACGATAAAGTAAGTTGTGCATTATTTTGTTTTTTATGCCAACGTAGGACATTTAAGTTGAACAGCTGATTTATTAGCATTAGATATTTTTATTAGTACTAAGGGTAATAATATTCGTAGGTTCTAAAGCTTTGACTGTGTTACAATTACTGATTTTCTAAATTGATATTACTATTTATTTGTTCAACCGGTTACCCACCTTAGCATCGTCACTTATTTTAAAAATAATACCAATAGTAACTGCCACTGCCCCCTGTTAAATTTATAATGCTTTAACGTTCTCTGTACTGCTTAAAAACTGCTCGTAATTTATACGTTGAGTTTTTACCTTTATTAAACTTACTTATTCTAATTTGCTCCGCTACTTATATTTCTTTTTTGTTATACAAGTTATAGTGACATTATATCTTGTAATATTCACCTATTGATAAAAAAAAATGAGTAAAAACTTATTTCTATAGAAATTCCTATACCTGAAGCGTATTACGTTTAACTCGAACAATTTTCAACAATACTTTATAGACGTTCATTTTGTAACTTCCATGACAATTTTACACGTTTCTGAATTTGCGACTCAGTTTTCTATTGCTCATACATGTAAAAAATTTCCTTAACATTCTTTCAACATTATTAACTGCCTGAATTTTCTACTCAACATCCAGGGACGTTGAAATTGGAATTAGCGAGTTCTGCTTCCTCTCCCATGAACTAAAAAGCACACTGTAAATATGCAGTAAAGGCAAAATGAAAGAAATTTTTCTTGTGACCTATTAACAGTCAACCCAAATTGCAAGGTGAACGAATATTAACAAAAACAGCTGTAGGTTAGTCGTAGAGCAGTTGTGAATACAGAATACGTACTAGTTGAGCTTATAACGATAATAATATCAGCCCTGTATTATATACTTGCCCCCTGCTGAGCACGGGCCTCCTCTACTACTGAGAGGAATTAGGCCTTAGTCCACCACGCTAGCCTAGTGCGGATTGGTAGACTTCACACACCTTCGAAATTCCTATAGAAAACTTCTCAGATGTGCAGGATTCCTCACGATATTTTCCTTCATCGTTAAAGCGAACGATAAATTCACAAAGAATACACATATGATTTTTTAGAAAAGTCAGAGGTGTGTGCCCTTGGGATTTGAACCTGCGGACATTCGTCTTGGCAGTCGGTTCCACACCAAACTAGGCTATCGCCGCTTCGGGCTATCAAGCTTATTATCAGAGTAAAAATGACCCAATCTAACACTAAATCAATATGAAATCGATCTAGCAATATAATGTACTGAGTTTCATTTATTTAATATTTTCTTTGTCTTAAGGATAACTCAAGAGTCGAAATGTTGGTATGAAATATACGAACATACGTCTAATGTATAAAAACATACGAATACGAATTATCTATATAGACATCAAGGACATGCCATCGATAGTCTCATACCTAAAATTGTAATATATATGTAATTTGTTAAACCATTACATGCAGTTAGGTAAGTGTACTCAAATAATTCAGATGAAATGCATGACATCATCTTAGGTTTATAGAACGAGGTTTGTACACCTAGCGCAAACTAGTTAAGATTCCATCAAATGAATGACAAATATGGAAGGATAATATAAATGTTAAGGCTCATTAGTACAGTCAACCACAAAAGTAGTTAAACAAATGAGAACTTTGAAATCGCCTGTACATGTTAAGTTAAATTGAAACATTTAATTTTCATAGTGAGAAGTAAAGTAAATAAGTTTTATTTTAATTTTCGGGAGGAAATGTATTTTTTAGTAAGAACATATAAGTTTTACGGCGATTTGAAGTTTGAATTGGTTCAGCTACTTATGTGGATGACTCTACCTGTACTTAAACGTTCACATTAAATACTATAATAATAATATTGAAAGAATGTAGTAAATTACTGACTGAGATGAGAGCAGGTATCTTTGTTTAAAACCTTTTAGACCTTGAAGTGACTCATACCAAGACGCTTATGAAATACAAATAAATAGGAATTCGAAACACGTCTATAATCTAAATTTCTTTTCTCTACACTATCCCATTGATGGTGGTATCGACTCACAAAAGTATAAACAGGAACTTATTAAATTCAGAGGACTTTAGTTTTGTAATTCAATTGATTGACATGTATCTTGTCTGGACATGACTGGGGTGTTTACTGGTGGTAGATTTATAATATGCTAATGGCAGTCTGGGTTACTAGAACCACATTATGTAATTCGTTCACCAAATAGCAATAAGTGTGCACCATTGTGTTCCGGTTTGAAGGACATTGTAATCAGCGCAATTATTTGGTGTTATGAGGCTAAACATTGTATGTCTCAGGTAATGAGGGCAGTTACATTTTAATTCAAAGTTGTTTTATGTTAGACGACCAGACGTTCGTCTCGTCTCGTCATTCAACATTAATAAGAAATAAAAAATCACCTTTCTAATGTAAAGGAAATACAGTGTTAGTCATTCTACCCATGATCATATGCAATTTTCCGTCCAAGGATTCTAGCGAAAGAAAAACATAGAAATTTTACACGAATAGCATTAAAACGTAATAAGTTATACCCAATCATATAATACGACAACCATTAATGGATAATGCATGCGTAATGTATACAATATGTGATTTAGACGATCCATGACCACTCAGATTTATTAACTTATACATGTTTTATAAACTAGAAATAGGTATAACCTACGCATGAATACATCGAGTAACTTTCTGCCGGTTAGTCCTACTTAATTTTTTTTTTTGAAAAATCTTTGATGTGTGTTGATAATGTTAGTTTAAATCCCATTAAATGCTAAAAATAAATATATTGCTGTCACTTTTTTACAATTTGTATTTTAGGCAAACTTGGTAACATTTGCCTAATGCCACCCATGGTACCCTAATAATTAACTTGTTATCCTAAATTACCAATGAAATTATGTATTTCTTAGTATTGAAAAATAAAACGTTACTAAGGTCCTAACCTCCGTCCATATTATTTAGTCAACATGTGCTGTAACTAACCTACAAATTGACGTCCGTAAAAATGTTCACCAGTAAATATTATAGCAACTAAGTAATCTTATTTACGTTACTAATATAAACTGATAAATCTAGTTTACATTATCTATATATCTATGAAAGTATTCTAACAAAGACTGCCATCGAGTTAGCCAATTTTGAATAAAATATTGCTGTTTAAAAACCACTGCCCAAGCTTCTAACTATCATCATGCTTTCGACTAAACGCTACAGAACGATTTATTAAAGGAATAAGGATACAAATCCTTCCTTCCTTAGCTTGGCATTAATGTCAATAATAAACCGATTATAATAAGGCAAAAGCATGTAAAACTTGATTACTATTAGCTCATTTTTGCTATCGATTTGATAGTGGCGTCTGGTATTGTGTTTTAAATCGGCTGATATCTTTATCAGTTAGTCAGGATAGTTTTCACGTTTAATTTTAAACTAATGTAAACAATATTTTTGGACATGTCCGTAAAGTTGTTAACGTTGAAAACCGCCGAAAACGGAAACCGTTTCACACCGTCGTGACTAAACGCATAAATTTATGTCGGCCATCTTGTTGCCATAATGAAGTTACCGTCTGCGCAGGGCCTAAACATATTATGAACTAAGCAACATACGTAGTCAGCAGACAAGAAAACGTACGTTTGACACCTTCATTGATCATTGCATAATATAGTATATTGTACATGTGTGTACATTTCTTAAGTAGCAATTATAACTGTAAGAGATAACAGATTATGTTAAAGGACAGCAATATTCGGTTCCAATTACCAATGCATAATATTATGAATAACCAACACAACATCGAAGAAGATGAATTTAATAGAAGCGCCGCAAAACACTGGAATTTTATTAAAATTAGTCTTATGTCATCGAATTTCCAATGTCGGTAATTCCAATGTCAAAACATGATGTTGCCACCGCATAGGTCGCATACATACACCTGTCCGATATTGTGCACGTCGCAACTGTAATGGACTCCTAATTAAGTTAGTTATGCTTGCTTTGTTTAGGGTTTTCACATCGGAATATTAACTATCATCAAGCGCGGTCAATCTATTCACTATTATATATATCTACTAAATGATTGAAGGGATGTTGGAGGCAGTACCATTAGTAAGCTTTGTGGGTTTTCTTACAGAGTAATTAAATTTGCATCGTATTCTCGATGCAAATTCTTTATATATATAAAGGGTTCTTGATTATTCTATTTATACAAAAAATAATACCTTTTGATTAAGTTATATTAAGGCTTTTAAGATCACAATGTCATTTGATGACACCAATTCGATAAACAGTAATTATAAATCATTATCTGTTCAATTATTTCTCATTACAGCTAGTTAATGGGATTTTGACGAACAGGTCGCGGACATACAAAGGACTTGTCTCGTTGAATTTTATTGTGAATAATTTCTAAGGAATAGTGCCGATGTTTCATTAGCATTTTTTATTAAATCTGCTGCAATTGAAATCGATGCAACACTATATTTCAGAAGACTTAAACCAACGGCAGTGAAAAATAATAAATATATAAAACATAGACTCAATATTTAATACTTATATACCCAAAAATATATAAATTTATCTCAACACTTGTAGATCAAAGTGGCATAGATAAACAATATCGATTACTTTTTAACTCATTCATAAATTATTACGTCTGTTTGTACTCGTCAGTTTATTGGATTTAAAACATAGCTCTCTAATTCAATTTGTGTTATTACTTTTTAAAATTAAATTTGCATCAAACATTACCAATACCAAAGAATGTAACGTTTAAGCATTATAATTACATTAATAATTTTATTTTAAACAGTAATTTAATTTTTAGATATAAAGCTTCTTAAGAGATTCATGAGGTACATGTTAATTAAATAATTATTGATACCCTATTTTCATATCTTTCAATTTATACCAATAGTTTTTGATAAAAAAATATATTGCGTATTTAATTTAACATTTAGCATTAATCGATATATTGGTTCAAATAGAATAAACAAAGCGTTAACTTGTCCACATTTGAAATAAATTTGTATTTTATTTTCAAAGCTGACTAGAATATGAAATATAAGTCCTTATCTACCACATGTGCCACTAATCTCAGCATATCTTTCACTGATAACGTTATTTTCACTAACCCGGCTTATCGCATGGCAAATAACATTACTACTACGAAAGCAACGAAAGTTAGTTTGGCACTAGAATTTATTACTCGACGTGCATTGGCAACAGACTGGGTCACTGCGAAATTTCACCAATATATACACTATGAAGAAATTCATTAGCATGTGATTAACAAAATAACAATAGATCCAGCGTCCCGCGTTTTTTCTTGCAAAATGAGAGTTCTGCACATTTTCCTAACGAACGAAGATGTGTTTGTTATGGTTTGTAGAGATCGGGATAAATTCTCTAATTGTTCTTTCATCTACTTTCAAGCTAATTGAAGGATTATGTGTGTATGATTTTGACTTATGAATATTATTATAATTGTTGGTTGATAACGATAAATATTGCATATTTAATTCAACATTTAGGATTAAACGATCAAAAAATCGTAACAAAAATAATTATCAAGCAATTACGAGTATATTAGTAATATTAATATTGTGTAGTGTGTAGGCCTAAGCTTTAATACGAAATTGGCATTTTGTATGGGAGGAATTTGGCCGTTGGAGCGGAAAAGTTCTGGAGTGACGACCACGAACCGGAAAACGCGGCGTAGATAGCTCCCCACGATAGACCGACTACCTGCTGAGGGTCGCCGGAGTCCGATGGATGAGAGCGGCTCAGAACCGGTCTCTATGGCGCTCAATAGGCGAGGCCTACATCCTCTAGTTGATGATTCCCGACTGAAATGATGATGGGAGGACTAGTGTTTTTTTTTTTAGAAAAATATAATTACTTAACCAAAGTATGCACCATTGCATATATGTAGTTTTGCCATCTCATAGAGAAGCCATTTATCCCTTTACTAAAAAAAAACATGGGGCGAGTATCAAGAACACTCTGAGGGCGGTTTGGACTGCCATATCGGAGTCGAATTTTTTCCTTGTAAAAAGTTATCCAAATTATGGAAAAACTTGTAATCTGTTGGAGCAAGGTCCGAGGAGTATAATGGATGTCTCAGACATACTAATTGCAGCTCATCTAGTTTAGCGGTCGACTGTTGTGTAGTGTGTGGTCTAACGTTGTGATGAAGCAGCAGTGGCCTATAGCGATTGAGTTCCCCTATCATGTTTTAAATAATAATATTATATATTGTTAGTGAAGTACGCACTGGCGCTGTTCCTGATAGCGGTGAAATTGTTATTAGATTTATCTATATACCTTCCGCGACGAATTTATCTATTATCTATTCTATTGTAGTTCGTACTAATATGTATTTTTAATCTGAATATTAACGTCATACTTGAGCCATATTTTAAAGAATAGATTAAATATGATACATTTTTATATAAATTTTTTGTAATTATGTCAAGTTTATTGGATCGGGGAATACAAGAAAACTTTAGATTTAAAGTATACAGATTGCGGACAAATATTAACAATCGATCAAGGCAGCAATGTTTGCAAATCTTATGTAATATATCCTTGTTTAATGCAGATAAAGATAATATGCTGATTTTCAAACATAATAAAAAACATCTCAGTACAATTTATTCACGTCGGTTATTAAAAAACCAAATTTCCTGTCCATTATAAACAAGTCGTTTGAAACATTGAATCTACGAGACCCGAAAAGGATGTGCTTAGCAATACATTAAATTTGGTACTTATCGTAGGGAAAAGAAATATTGTGAGCTCAATTCGTGTTAGATGCAACAAGTTAGGGGTAGCGAAGAAGAGGAAGTAGGCCTGCCATCAATTTCCGGTTTCAGTTTTTAGCAAATCATAAATCAAACAAAGCATATATCACAATAGCGGCATAGCCTAGTTGGTTGTGGAACGGACTGCTAAAACGAATGTCCGCAGGTTCAAATCCTAAGGGCCCACACCTTTGACTTTTCTAAAATTATGTGTGTATTCTTTGTGAATTATCGCTTGCTTTAACGTTGAAGGAAAACATCGTGAGGAAACCTGCACACCTGAGAAGTTCTTTATACGAATTTCGAAGGCATGTGAAGTCTACCAATCCGCACTAGGCCAGTGTGGTGGATTTATCTCTATGGCCTAATCCCTCTCAGTAGTAGAGGAGGCCCGTGCCCAACAGTGGGACAGTATATAGAAGGCTGATATCACAAATAAATTTATTAGCACTTTGTATTCAGCAAATGCTAGAATTCAATTTGTTCTTATTTACATATTTAATCGATTGTCTTACGTTTTCTTTACATATTAAAATTTCGACATTGTCGATTCAGTATGTAGTCATATCAATAATCATTTATTAAAACTACTTAGAGGCCGAATATAATAATGGTAATGTGATTCACTACTACATTACAATCCATTCAAAAATGTTAACGAATCAAAACTTATCAAGCGATGCGATAAACACAGCCACAACTAAATGCAATTAACAACACTTCAAAATGTAAACCTGCTTGCAACAAAAATACCGTTGCCTAATTTTTCTACTCTGAGTTTGATTATATATTTTTAATTTTTTTTAATACTTAATTTCGAAGAAAAATATTGGAAACCGACAAATGCTTGTAGACGTCTACATACAGTTGAATGAAGTAGTTCTTTGGTCCACCCTAATATTTATTTAAAAAAACTAAGACACCGTCATTTGTCAATGTCAAATGTCAATATTACAGTAGGTACGTCACAACTGTCATTTTCAAAGAAATAGATAAATATAAAAAACACTTCACTTCTTTTTTATTGCAAAGCAAAGGTTACGTCGTTCTGTTTTAGAATAATACAAAATTCAAAGTGAAAATCATGTATGAAAATATCGGAATTATGAAAAAAGAAAACATATGGCTCTCATAATTTTAGATCTAGTTTCATAAAATATAAACATTTGAGTGTGTCGAAAATATTAAATATTTTTACTTTTTCAGGCGTAACAATAGTTTCCTTCGGAGCATACGCGACAAATTAAAATGTTACATGCTATACAGTGCATGTGTATTAACATCACGGCCGTGTCTCGGGCAGTAATGGATGTGTCATGTGTGAACAATATCGACTGCATTATATAAAACAACACCTTGTATTTTCTTGGGTTGGTATTTTAATAATTCTATTTAAAAGGAAAGGTTAGATTTTTTATATAGTCTCTGTAAGCCGTGCTGTTGCTGTACATAGTTATGGTTTAATCTAATATTGAATTACCCTGTACAACATTTTAAAACGCAATTTGACCTATAGCTGGGCCTGAGTGAAAAAGCAAATACTAGTCATTTCGCGGTCACGACTTGCTCGGTCAGTGTCATTTCCTTACAATATATATACATGACGTGATTCATTTTAATCTCCAGTACTTTAATAAAGCAAATCTCACAAATCTCAACTACTGGTAAAGATGGCGTACCAACTATTTAAGACACCTTTAGAATCTGTTCTAAAGACGAGACAAACTACTGCCACACGATATATCATATTTAAATACAATAATATTTTAAATGATAAATACAAATTATAAAACAATACGTGTAAAATGGAATAACTTAGTGAAATAGAAATCCGAATGTGAGTGGGTCTGTTTCGTTTGCTCGTTATACAGGTTAACTTACTTATATGTTTGGTGTGAAAATAGCATAAAAATATGAAAAGAGAACATACGTCATATCGCGTTATCAACGCGTATGGCGTGCTTTTTTTTCATTGGCACTTGGACAGTGAGACTGTGGATAAAAGTTTGTGAAGGAGTTGAAAGTATATTCTTATTATTACATCAACCCATTTTTTAAATATTACAGTTATACTAATTTATTTAAAACGTGTGGATAATTTTTTTATGTCATTAAGAAAAGTTGGTAAAAAATAAAGAAATCCAATATTGTAAACATACAATAAATAAACTATAAACCAAATCTAAGTCTAAATATACAATATTTTTAAATAGTAGCAAGTAAACAAATTCTAACGCTTTTGGAACGGAACGAACAACGAAAACTAAATATCATCAAAAAAAGGTTGCACGAATCTGGCTGTTTTCATAGAACAGTTTGTTTTTTCATATTGATTGCAGTTACGTAAAAATATAAAATAGTTGATGTATAACCAAATAAACTATGCACAGAATTGATTGTAAAAGGAATATCACTTGAAAAATTTATACTCATAGTAACTTGTTACAATATACCAACGTGCTTATATGCTTCAAGACCCAGCGAATACCTTGTAGTAGCTATAAAACATACCTGTGACTTTTTTTTTGATACGTTCGTCGTACATCATTTATTTACCTAATAACAAACAATATTTATATATAAAAACAGCTAGGAAATCTACACATATAAAAAATTGTAACAGGCTGATATCTGTACATTACAAATAATGAACAAAAACGAAAACGGGGGTTTTTTATTAAATAACATGGGGCCAGAACAATATTTTTTAGATTTTTTGTGTGTCTATATGATTCTAAACGCAACAAGTAAAAACTACAATATAGAATTGAATGCAGTTTTTACCAAAGCCTTTCTAGAAGTCTAATTTTAAAAAATAGGTTATAAACCCGGGAAAATATTAAGCGAGACGTTTATCCCGAAAAATCTTTCTAAACCGGGTGGTGAGACGAGCAAAAGCTAGTACAATATTAAAATTTTGCATCATCGACTGTGTATCAACCAATATTATAAAAGCTGGAGTTTTCAATCTAAACTGTTAGCAAACAACTAGTAACTGAATCCGGCCGATTTCATATTTATTCAGTGGCACCGTACACGCAACAAGTGAGTCTGGTACACAGGAACTTCGATATGCCCACGTGATTTCAATACTATGATGTCATGCCACCGAGCGATACGTTTCTCAGAATTCAACATATTCCTTGAGATTTCGTTGTTGTTTTGAAGAGTAGCAGGATTTATTATATAGCTTAAACTGCAATAATGGATTTTTTTAATGTTATATTCTTACGTAGATTTATAAAATAATCTAATTGTACTGAACAATTACTATAAATCGCCACGGCTTTGCATCTTAATTTAAACTAGTAATCGATAAAAACGCAATGGCAGCATTTAATCAACTTCTTTATCTCTTTGATGTTATTAAATACATATGATTAAGGAATAAATTTACATTGACAAGAAAATATAAACTTTTCACCTTGTCAATACTTATTTACGAACTTATTGTTGTACCACAGTTGTACAACTGAATAACAACATTTCAGAAACCGAAACACAACGAAAGATTTAAAATAACAACTGTATTTTTATATTCCTTTGAAGCGAACCTTTACGTAGCGGTGTTCGCAAATATCGTGTGCATCGTATAAAGGTTACTGTTATAACTCAAATCATATTTTTTTCTGTTTACAAAAATCCTGGAAATATGTAAACATTTTCAAATGCTTTGAAACGAGTTCTGTGTATTTACTTTTGACCGTTTTATATTTTTGTAACTAATTCAGGTTTTTAAGGATTCTATATCTCCACCCATTGTTTGTCGAACAACGTACATAATTTACAAGTATAATAATAAATACATTATCAAGTATGACACATAAAATAGACTTATTTTTAGTTTATACAAATGTATTTTTCATTTAATATTGACCACAAAGCAGCCAATTAATTTGTTCCGAACGGCCTTGCGTCATATGTGCCATATGTTCGTACTAATATTTAAAAAACCGCAAGCCATCGTTAATACAAGGTTAGTCATGTTTATTTACTTAAATATTTTCAACAACATTTTAAGTGAACAAATTTTTATTGAGGATAACTTTATTCGCATGTAAGCCCATTCCGTTATCATTGATTAATACAATTCCTATATTATAATTGCCACAACGTTTTTTTTTTTTTAATGAAAGCCTCAAGATTTATACGTCTTGAAGGGAAATCAGTGTATTGCCTTGTCGCAAAACTGATTGAATCCGGCGCTTGCATCTCTACAGAGAAATACGTTGATTAAAACTTTTATTGACTAACTTACAATGAGGAGTTGATGAGTAAAATTGAGAGGCTAAGGTAACCCTAGCTTTAGAAAGATCCTGATATCTAGCATCCTATGATTATAAATAGTAGATTTGAAGATTACAAGTTAATGGTAAAGATGAAAGGTCTATAGACGAACAGAAATCTGGGTAGCATTATTATTATTCATATAAACATTCCGGCTACCGTAAAATAGTAGTCTAAAAAGTACCTATATCGTCTTAACGATTCGGAAGTCATGTGTGGGTTTTAATAACTCAAAAGAATTTAATAAGCTATATTATGAAAAATATTAAATGTTTCAAAAAACAATTTCATAAATTAAAAAATATTATTTAACATAAAGATACAAGACTATAAAAATATGTCAGATACAGCATTTAACAAAATATATAAATATGATTTATACTAACAAAGAGAAATTAAATAACATCAACTCTGGATATCAAAAGATTGCAAGTAGAAAAGACTTGAATTGTTGATAGGTAATTAGTATAATTAGGAGAATCTATTTTATGAGGTCACTGTAATTTTTTTATTTGTAATAAATTTGTATTTCCTGTTATGTACGAGTAGTTAGTGAAACCGTAAGAATTATAATTTCTGTATATAAACTTAACAATTGCTTGTATAACGATTTCACAGGAGTAATATAGAAAGATCACTTAACTTCTTGTAAAGAAATATAGTTATTCTATCTTTAACAGAGACTGCTTTGAGACGGCTGACCAAAATCGGGGTTGTATTGTTGCAAGTGACGCTGTGCATGTGACATTAAATCTGACTGTACACTTTGTGTATAAACTGTATTAAATAAATATTAATAAACCAAAGTGACAAAGAAAAATAACAATACAATTTCCATCTATCGCTTAAGATAAGCAACAAAAGTCGTTTAAATATAGACAGTTTAGTATAAAAAACGAACCCAAATATTAATATATATCTTTTGTTCAATTATGGTAATATTGCTAAGCGCTGTGTCGAAAAATTGAGCACAATATAATCGGTCCAGTCCACATTAATGACGCACACAATTAGTAAAATCTACTGTATTTTCACATAATTCAATATATATTATTAATCTCTCGGATTATAGTATAAATCAAACGTTAAAAGCAATTTGTATGTGTTAGGTTTTGAGAATAAATGCAAATTGGACCTGGAACACATCATTATGTTAACATAAAAACATCAAAGTGTAACGAACATTTAACTTCAAATTGTTGAAGTCGATTTAAAATCAAAACTATACTTCTTTCTCCACTATATAAACTATTCAATAACTTTATCTGTCTACTGTTATCGTGATAATATTTATGTAATTATCAAGTACTCTGAATTCAAACGTGGGTAGCCTTCCGCAATCACTTACCAAGTAAGATATTTCGCCGACTACACTGAGCGGTTGGTGTATACTTCTAACTAGCTTATCTGTTCGTAATGTGAGAATGTTTACTCTTTAATAGATAGAACACACAGCGAAAACACTAGATGCCTTAAAGTCTACAGTATTCATGTTTCCAAAACTTGTAATACAGAAATTACATTAGATATGCTTAATAAAACAATTCATAACCTGATATTTAACTATTATCAATACAATATTTAATTTATGAGACCCTGGGAGGACAGGCTACTTTCTATCTCGAGAAAATATAAAGCTGTTTTAACACTGGCGGAGCCGCGAGCAAAAGCTAAATTGTACACCAAAGTTATTTCGTCGTATTAATAGCTTTACGAATAACAATGCTAAAAACAACCGTCAACTATCGATGAATTAGTTTTATATTAAAGCGTATAAAAATAGACGCGTACACGTTTCTGCAACTAACAGCATTATGTTAGCAGACGCCGGCGTTTATAGTAAACGTTTATTGTCTTCTGAATATTATGGGAATTCAATATAAGCCCTCCAGTTGATAAAGTTTGGGTAGTTATTTAAAGCGCAGATTTTAATAGATGTGACACTAAGTTATATCATATGAACCAGATTCGCCAAACTTATATATCCGAAGTATCATCTAAATTCTAATATGACACGAAATAATGTGTGCCATATTCTCAGCGACATAAGAAGCGACAATAAGAAGTGCAGTCTGATGACAAAATATCCTTGACGCGCCTCACACATAGTACAGCCCTCCTAACTCACTGACTCAGAAATAATTTGTATGTGTGTATTCCTGCGCCTCCGACGGACACTAAACAGCACAAACGGATAATAAACTAGTTGAAACTACATGTATTAGATACTGACGCATTCCCATTTTATTCACGGTCAATAGAGTGAAAAAAATCAGTGTAACATCTTGTCGATAATAGTTCAAGGTCTGCCTAAAATGGGAACATGATCTACTAAATTACATGGCACGTGTATTCTCAAACCGTTGCCCAGTGCACTCGCTGACCAAATAATAGTACTTATTTTTAATTTATGTTATGCAAGCTTTGATGATATATACCGACATCTCGCGTAGCCCTTGTCAATCATTCGTTTACAATGTATGTAAACACATGTGTAATTTTTGTTCCAGAGCACGCAATCCCAGACTTTTTGTTTTTATACTAATACATTTACAATACACTAATTATTAATACTAAGTCTCCGTAATACGGAAGAGGTGGCAATGTTTGAGATCCGCTGAACCCAACTTACAAAGGGAGTGAATGCGAGGCAGGTGTGGAAAAATTCTAAACAGAAACATGTTTGCCGACTGAATTTCAACCGAGTGTCTCACGTTAGCATGAAAGTTATGAGCTTTGTATTTTATTTTCACATTCTTTCTAAATGCTTAATGACAATGCAATGAACAAGTTTATTATGATTGTTAAAAAGTTTTTATATTTGAAACAGAACAGAACACGTGCATTATACAAAAAAATCATAATACAAAACTCGTTTCCTTGTCTATACTGACACTTTTTTCTGAAAAGTTTGAGATTAAACGTAGAATAAAATTTATTATAATGTAACATTATAGTTCTCGAAATGAATGACACACACATTCCAAGCGCAGATTTAGCGTTGTGTGCGTGTATCCATTTACAAATACGAATATTCTATTAAGTTTTATATGTATATTTCACATCGCCACATATTTTTGTGTTTTGAAGCTAGTTTCATTTTATTGAATAAATTTGTCTAAAGTCGGTTAGCCTACCAACGGTCGATAATATTATAAAAAAATACCATATTTACTCACTTTTCAAATAATTCATTTTTGGGATATTAAAACAGATTTTCTAGGTCAGCCGTTTTCATGGATGACAAAATAATGAAAAATAATTAATGACAATGTGTGCTTAGGTATGAAGCAGTTATTGATAGAATTTCTTAGAATATCCTCGAATTCATCTTTATGATAATTATTATAGCCAATAAGAACACTTAATGCCGAGATGTAGTTATAATTATACTGAATTAACCAGTTATGAATTTAAAACGGTAGTATTTGAATTGTGCTTGTAATACATGTGTTTTGCATCCATGTGAGCGGAGCGGCTCTTCACTCTAAGGGCGCTTTGTCATCCACTCCCTCCCGGCTCCAACTAAACAATTGTTAAACATTCTACCCGTTCGTACTATAGGCTAAAATATAAAGAATTTTTGGATTTGCTTTTTACAAGGTTTATAGATGGGGATAAAATTATTAATGTATAACAATTATATTTTTGAGATATAGGTCAGAAGTAGATAAGGTATAGATTTTTTTTTTTATCAAGACCGTTTGTATTTATTACCGTAAACCCAATTAAAATACATCTTAGTATGATAAATCTACATATTAATACCTAAAAATAAAACGATGTACCCCTTTTTAAGCACATTACGCGCAAGGCGGAGTGTTAGTTTTGGAATGATTAAAGTTCATAATATAGGAAGTGCAAACAAAATATAATATACATATGTGTTAGAAATATAATCAATCCGACAGACGAACTTCGACCACTAGACGAACAATGGTAAATAAAATTGTCTGTATAATAAATCAGTATATTTGACATAAAATAAAACTAACTCTATGTGACACACAGTTTAAGTTCTACGGCGCATGAAATGTTTTTTGAAATGCGTTAGCAAAAGGCAAAGTAACTCGTTGTAGTCCGATTTTATATTAAAGAGCAACACATTTAGAATATCACTAAGGAACTATAGCACTCGATTAAGACAAAGGTATCCGGAAACCTATCTGTGGTTTCGCGGAATTTTCTCGAATTTTAAAACTCACACATACTCAGGCCTTTTATTCCCGAATGGGTGAACAGCAGCGCAATTGGTGCACCCACTTTACACCGTGTGTATTCCATCCCATGACATGATAGGGGTTGAGCCTACTACCATATCGGGTACAAATTCCATCCTCCGGTCTTATACTGAGTAGGAAAATACAATATCATTTTGCCCGACCTGGGGATCAAACCCGAAACCTCAGCATTACATTCGTACTGTAATACAACTACGCCATAGAGGCAATGGAATGCTAAGTACAACATAATTGTTTCCATATTAGGATTCCGTGAAGAGCAAAGATCCTTCCCGACAAACTTCGTTACTTAATGGAATGACATAAGTAAGAAATAAAATATAAAAAAAATTACGAAAAAAAAGAATCTAAGCGAGTGATGTAAAAAAATCGCATCATTAATAAAATATTATTTTACTGAAAACAACTTCATCCTAACAAAAATGTAACGTTAACGTAGCAACAAAAGTTCAATTTATCTTATAACGTCTACACTTCATTGACATAGTAGGTACGTTGATCATACACAAAATCTGTTCACAAAATTACAAATAAACTATATATTTAATAAGTTTTGTACTTGCAAGCCGTACGCAACACCAAAATTCACCTGACCGAGCGTAAAATTTCGATGACTAGTCAAAACAGACCCAATCGTGCCTCGAATCGAATTGCGCTGATGATCCACTGCTTTTTCCAACTGATTAATCGTCCACGTTTAAAATATCCGATTTCAAACTGATAAGTTGTTGTAAAAATGGAATCTCGAAAGAGGCATAGTTATACGACTCAGATCAAAAAAATTACGTAAAAGCATTAATACAGTTTTTTTTTTTAGAAAATACAACGTGGTATTGTATTTTAAAGAAAAAATCCGATATTTTTCTGATTGTAAAACTAAAAATGCTTATATACCTCACAAAGCATCGTTGTGTTATCTATTTGTACATCTTTTATCAGAATCTCGATAACGTTTTCAGCTTCGAAAATGTAACAGTACTGGTAATAAAACAAATAGTCCAGTCAAAATAGGCAAAAAAGACCTGTGAGTTTGGAAAAATTCGCATAGAGCTGAAAATTGGTATAGACGTTAAATACTTCATTATCAATAAAATGTCAAAGTCCCCATCGATCCTATGTGTGCAAAAGATTTTATTCAAGGTCAATGGTAAAAAATTCCGGTTTTTCCCATTTTTCTCTGAAACTGAAACTGGAGGTATTATCGATAAATTAGTAAGACAAAAGTTGTAGATCATATAATTCTCTACAATAATTGTTCTCTTATTTTTTCTCGTACGTATCACTGTTCGCAGACATTGCGATTTTAAAAGTTGAAAATCTTATACTCTTCATATGTACACATTATTAATATGCACACATTTCCGCACCATCTATGAGGTAATGTACTTGGCGCATTTTTTTTAACATGGTTTCCCCAGTAGGCATACTCCAGATCTAGTATGATAAAGATATGTTGATCAGTATACAGATCGTACCCTATTATTACACCTCTATTAAAAATGGCTGATGTAGTATCACAACCAGTTATTGCATGTAAAGATAAAATATGAGTGACATTTTGGATATGCAGTCATACTTTGTGATGAATATATTGTTGATTGTACTTGAGTTTTCCCAGGTTTCAAGAAGTAAATAATTTTATCGATTCGTTTACTTCCTTCAAAAAAAAGAAGGTATGCGACCCTTTACACTCGGACAATGACGTAGCGGGACAAAGGGAATTAGGGACTGACATTAAAGATTGTTATATTTACTTATACTAAATGTCTACGAAGAATATAAGTTTTTCAACTTTTAAAATCGCGATATCTCGTGAAAGGTGATTCGTAAGAAAAAAAAGAACAATTTTTGTAGAGTATTGTATGATCTACAACTTTTGTCTGACCTATTTTTACGATAATACCTCCCGTTCGGAGGAAAATGAGGAAAACCAGAATTTTTTACCTGTGACCTTGAATAAAAATTTTTGCACACATAGGATCGATGGGGACTTCTGACATTTTATTGGTAATGCTATATTTAACGTCTATACCAATCTTCAGGTCTATGCGAATTTTTCCTAACTTAAACGTTAATTTGACTGGACTAAAAATAAAACACGTATTATGAATATATAAAACTTCAAAGTAATAAGAGATTTATTTGCAAACAATTAGCAATGTGATAAAATATGCGACGTATAAAGACGTCATGGTTGATGAGTATTTACGTCACGGCGGAGATCAGACACTTAAGTGATGCGTCGCGAGACCAAATCTGTCACGAGTGAATCCTTAATGCCTCTGATGAGGGGACTTAGCATTTGACATTGCTAAAATCGCGCCTTATAATGAAACCGTAGGCGCTCACTGACGTGTAAATACGTTATTTGTTACAGGAAACGTACATGTTTGGTGTAAATGTCTGATCCTAAGTAAGGCAATTTGGTTAAATAAAAATAATTTCGCATTCATTAATTATCATTATTAAAACATAAATATTATGTCGTAAGAAATTTGTTAGCAACTTCTCGCTTATCATAAACACATATTTACCTATTTAATGCTACCTTTAATTTTATTGATTGTTAATACTTATCTATTTAAATAGATTTATTACATACATACATACATACATAACATTACGCATTTTATCCCCGAAGGGGTATGCAGAGGCGCAACTAGGGCACCCACTTTTCGCCAAGTATGTTCCGTCCCATGACGTGATAGGGGGCGAGCCTATCGCCATATCGGGCACAAATTCCAGACTCCGGGCTGATACTGAGCAGAAAAACCCAAATATCACTTTGCCCGACCCGGGATTCGAACCCAGGACCTCAGAGCGCTATTGTACCGGACGTGCAATACAACTACGCCACCGAGGCAGTAGATTTATTATATTTTATTAATATCGCATTTCTGCTTTTATGAAGAATGCTTTACAAGACTATGATTATACCTACGTGTTTTCATTCAAACGAAATTAAAATGAAATTCAATATCACACAGAATTCGTACGGAAAATGCAAATGAATCCATAAAGGTGTTCGACGAAAATAAGGCGTTATAAATTGTGTAAAAACACGCTGTAAAACGCAACGAGAACCCATTCCTAGCCGCATTGTTTGCTCACTGGATGATAACTGTGATGTCTGATTTGACTATCGAAAAACTTTCGATTCCACATTTTTTCATACAGACACAGTAAAATGAATCTACTGCACCTGATAAGTCGAATGTCGTCCATATAGAGTTTAATGACGAGACATTATTATCCATTGCTAATGGACATAGTATACCGACATGTTCGAAACCCGGATATACACAAACTGATCCCGGAACGCGATACACTTATGTGGGCTCCTATGGCGGGTTTTCCCCAGTACGCGGTGGTCATTTTCCGGGTGGGCACAAATATTCTTCCGTCAGCATATGTATAGCTATATATATACACGCTAAGACGTATAAAGATGTCAGAAATATATATTGAAAGAAGTATCACCTATACGACTGCTAATCATTTTATGTACCACATTTTATTATAATAAAACATATCTGCGATGTGCATAGGCGTTATTATGAGATCAAATATTTTATACTTACGTCAGAGTAGCAAGCAAAACCAGCAGCGTTATTATATTGGTCAAACTAAGAGAAATATATTTTTTTCAAAAGAGAAGATGGTTAGAAGCTTGCACAAGGCTGGAATCCTGTTCCACATTTAATTAAACCGGGACCCAAAAGACCGGTTGCCAGGCACACTGTGAGCTCATTCTACATAGATCGGACCGTCAACAGCAAAAAAATTGTTTAATTGTTAAATTTTGGTAAATATTGTAACTTTGACCTTTCGGATGACAAATTCAGCCCACCCAGTGACCATTAATGCTACAAAGACTGAAACATCGGAAGAAAATCTATATATATATATATATATATATATAAAAATCAATTGCTGTTCTTTAGTCTCGCTAAAACTCGAGAACGGTTGGACCGATTTGCGTAATTTTGGTTTTAAATTATTTTTGGAAGTCCAAGAAAGGATTAAACGGTGAGAAACATAAAATAAAAAAATACGAAATGGACTAAAAACGACGATATATTTTTCCAATACAAAAAGATCCTAGCTGTGAAACATTTGATGTCTTTTTAGAAATAATGAATTGTCACCTGGTTGTCAAATATGTATAACTGCGTTCAGATTTTTTTTTGTTTCATAGCTACAGTATGAGGTCCAATCTCTTTGGTTTATTTTGTTGAAATACAAAACATTTGAGAAATAATAAAGTGTAAAAGTGTCAATTATGATGTGTGATTGACGAAAAAAGAAAATAAATTTGAAATCTATCATCAATTTGTTAGTGCGCCATAACTTTATTTACTGTTATTGTTTTAAAATGCCAATGAGAAGACGACCTGACTTAGCTTGTCGAAGTCAATCCAATGTGCTACGAGCTACCTCACGTGCAAACCGTACTCGACTGGCGGGACAGATAATGATAACATTCGTATTGGTATGGCAGAGTTGCGTTCCACGGTCAATAATATTAATAATAATTAATAAATATATGTAGTTCACCGCGTACCGGGTTATTTGCTAGTTATAATATAAAAACCGTGATAAAATTCGAATGAAAGTTTTATTATGATGTCTAACATTGGCATAAACAAAAGTAATAATAAGGTTTTATATAAATAATCTTTCATAAGAAAGGCATGGTGCAATTATCATCATATCAAGTAAAGTCGTAAGCAATTCAATTCGAATCCTCGGTTGCATGTAGGCGTATTCAGTGTCATTAATAGTGATTCATTCATTTTCATTCATTCATTTAGTATCCCAAAATTCTCTCAACTCTGAAAACAGATTACCGATTTAAAAAATATCATATAGAGCAGCCATTTAGAACATTTTATATCGTACTCAAAATCAAAAAAATATACTCACAACGATCGTCTCTGTAAATATTAAAAAGCTAGCAACTGTTAGGGGTTGGGTTTAATAACTCATGAAATGTATGTAAGCAAGCGGAGGACGTCTGGCACTCCACAGCTAAAAAATACCTCCGCAAACCTATTGTTAACGCTTCTTGCGATCCCTTTGAGTTCGGTTGTCATGCGTCTCGCGGGTAGGGTGAGGGAGAAGGGCGAGAAGCCAATTGTTTCTTAATCGGTCTCGAGGATTATATCTGTGCCTTTTTGTGTGACGTGTTTTGAATAATTAAAATTAAGAACTTCATGTTGACTTGTCGTGGTCTCATGTGCTAAAACAAAAAACATAAAACTACAATGTACCTATAGTTAAATACAGAGCCGACATTACGGCCAAATTTCTGCTCCAAAAGTCATACCGATTGGTAATAAGTCGCTGTATTCTTTGAAATGTTCAAATGACAAGATGTCACAGCGTCCTAAGATATTAATACAAAAATAATATATTTTGATAAAATGTGCGATGGTATTCACGTTAATAACATGCAAATCGGTCTTTTTACGGTAGATTAAGTAACCATCACATAAGCGCAAAATTTTTGTAAGAAAATGTTTCCAATGTCCGCTGTATATAATGTTACAACAGTTTGGTTAAAACAAGTTATTTATAAGTAACTAGCGGTTGCTGAGATGTTACCTCGTTCGCGTGAACTTCACAAATCAACAAAAGGATTATTATAAAGCATATTTTCACTTTCCCCTTATCATCCTCGGCGGACTCCGATAATAATGTCTGAATGACGTGTATCCGAATTTTCTTTCGTCGTATAGTTTTACGGCCATCAAAGAAAATGTCTCAAAACAACCTTCAATAGAGGACGCTGTTCAAATCATCAAAATAGATGATGATGACTTTCAATATTTTATTAAAAAGATAGAGAATAAAATGAGAATACCACGTATATTTGTATAAATTGACCCCAAAGTATGTGTTTCATAAAGTAATAATTTAATAAATATTAATGTGTAAATTATCATATCCAGAATTAATTCTGATTGAATTATGGTGCATAATGTTTGTTCAAATAAACATTGTTATATACATTTTTATTTAAAGCTACATATATTAAATTACGTATCAATTATTTTTGTATCTATTATTGCACCCTGTTTATTTATAGTTATTAAACCTTTATACTAGATGCATGATATTTATTAGAGCCTTATTAATATATACTATATTCTTCTAGCATAATTATATATCGTTTTGTCTAGCTTTCTTTAACAATAAATGTCATTCCACAAGTTTATTACTATGGCGATTAATATTTATATCAAAATCACCAAAATAATAGAAGACTATTTATTTTTATGTTAAAATGTTCCTACTGAACACGATAGTTATAAAATATTTTCAGTATGGTACCCGTAATGTAATTTATGATATTGATTTGAAATTAATGTTATTTAAAAAATATAGCAAACAGCAATAAGACATCTAAACATTTTTGCATTTATTTTCACGGAATGCTCGCTATATTTATTTTGCAGATTTTGTTTTATATTTCGCACAACACAGATATTATTCACAGAATGCGTGCCATTATCATTTTTATTAAAAATTTAAAAAGTGTATTAAATTTAAATTAAAATTGATTTTAAATAGTGTATTGAAAATCACTAAATTGTAACTTACTCTCACATATGAGAAACCTATCAGTAAAACCTCCTCTCCTATTTTTGCAGTCGGTTAAAAATAACACTATACAATACGTTACTCGAGGCATAGATATAAAAGATTACAATAGAGCAAGTTTCGAACGAAATAAATAAAAATAAACTTTAATTTGACACACACTAATACCACTATTACTACTCCAAGAGATTGATTATCTCGGCAACATGACAGTTTCTCGCTGGAATACATTAACGCACAAGCCATATTCCCACTAAACTACAAAATTATCAAAATATCAGAAAAGTAATACCGGTAATCTTAGTTAAAATTTTCGTTATTCATGTATGTTTTGTGTGGCAATATTAGCTTAGGTAAAAACGAGTACATGGTTTAATTTTATAAAGAATTGTAAAAATAATCCTTTATAAGAATATTGTGAATTATAAAAAGGTAAACTACACTAAAACGGCTTATAAACTTAACTATAAGTAAGTAAGTAGTAAGTATGCAGTTATTTGGGTAATATACAGTCGCGAGGATGCAATGGGGGCTTCATTGTCTTATGTGGACAAGACTCGAATTTACGATGTTCTAGTTTGAAATTTCATTAAAATTAAACTATTTTTCGGAATTTATCGCAGTGTTAATATTTTAGTTTTCTCCCGACGTTTCGAAGACTTTGCAGCCTTCATGGTTACGGGGAGGATTGAGGTGTTGTTCATCCGCAAAGTCAGAGTTACAATATCTACCTACATTTTATAATTATACAACTTTTTTAAATTTTTGCTGTTGGTGGTCCGATCTATGCAGAATGAGCTCACAGTATCTTGAAGTCTGGCAGCCGGTCTTTTGGGTGCCGATTTAATTAAATGTAGAACTGGATCCCAGGCTTATGCAAGCTTCCAACCATCTTCCCTATTGAAATTAGGATGTTTTTTTAATTTCAATAGCCATCATCCTAGACAGGAATCGGTGTTCTTTGGCGATGAATTGTGGCTTGTCTCGTCGCAGATAATGATTGGCGCCTCCTTCAGAGTGTTCAGCGACTGCAGACTTCGTAGAGCGTCGGTGTTTCACGTCAGCTATATGTGATTTTACGCGGGTCCCTATATTTCTTTTTGTTTGCCTGATATAAGAGAGGCCACAGTTGCAATCTATTTTGTATACTCCCGGTTCTTGTAGAACAGCAGTATGAGCGTAGTAGCTGACCAAGACTAATATATTTTTTCAATTCGAACCAGTAGTTCCTGAGATTAGAGCGTTCAAACAAATAAACTCTTCAGCTTTATATTAGCTGCGTTCGGGTAAGATCGGATACGAGGTAAGATCGTATAACGAAAAAGTACCATAAAACTATGGTTATTTTTTAGATTAAGCTACATAGGTGGCAACGCTGTTTCTTTTTGCCCCGCCCTATATACCGCAGTGAATGCTACGACCAAGAACAAGTGTACTGAGTGCAGTAAACAAAAAAGGTATTTTGCGCTCTTCTTAACACTGATCGGGACATCTACTTGATTTTGTGGACCTTATCGTATTTGCTTTAGAAGCGTTATTAGAACGAAGTCCGAACTTACCCCGCTAACGTCCGATTCTTTATAAGGATTTTAAATTTCAAAAGGTAGCATTAATAATAAACCAGTTTCATGTTTAAAATGCGCGTACCAATTATTTTTTTTATGGGAAAAAAATATATTTTCGAGACTCCTCGCAACATACCGAAAAACCGTCCGAAATTAGCCGAGCGAGCCTTAATGTAATAGTATACCTATAGATATACATATATGATTTACTACTATTAGGTTATAAAAATATTATGATAATTGTATTTTTACTTCTTAATTAAGGTGTAAAACGTGCAAAAATATCTGAAATATCTTATGTCCTTTAGATCGATTATAACCAAAAACAACAATAAATAATTAAAAGTCCTAATAAATGCCAACTCTGAACGCAACATATAGGCAGAGATCCACATCAACCCAATGGTATGCATATTCATCTATACATTAACTCATTAAGTTATAATGTTACAAGAGAAAAATAAAGGGTCTGCTTCCCCGACTGGCGGTAATCCGCTCCGGTCGCTCAATATTACGCTCCACCGTGTAGACATATCGAAAACAATGCATTTCAAAATGTATGAAATTTCTAAAGGGCTTACAGTGCTTGTTAATCCCATATAGCTTATTGGCTTGTTAATAATTGAATAAACAAATGCAAAATATATTTCAATATACACTAGAAATATCAGATGTAAATAGTCTGATCAATAATGTGATGGCAGGCAATATGGGGAAAATCCTTGAATCATTTGCTTTTTGATTTCAATTCGTTTTATTCGCAATGAGCATAGACTGGGTTTGTTTCGTTCATGCAATCTAGGTTCTAATCGTGTTGATTTGACGCCGGATTTGCGATTCTACAATTAAGTAAATATTGTTTTTATATTTAACGTTTCCTGCCGATTGATCAGAAATGAATTATCTTATTTAGTCCACTCGACTAAGCTTCCTTGTTTCGAGTATTTTTTGTTGTAAAGAATTATTTCTAATCTCAGCTCTTCTGTTTTAGTAGGTAATGTTTGAATTTATGTAAAGCAATGCACTTTTCACTACAATCAGCGGTTCAAGAAGTTCTCATATTTTTTATTTTAAAATAATCACACCAAATTTCATGTAAGTTTAAATATCGGCAGCGAGACTAGTCAAGCAACAAACATAATGGACCAGTATTATTTTTTTAGGCTTATAATTTTGTAGCATAGAATCTTCAATACAAAAAATACTTGGAAAATTTAAAGAAATCAGAACGAAAATGTCTTGCCTCTGTGATCTATCGGTGTCATTGACATTTTTTATCCTATACTGATGTACTGAAAAACTACTATCTCTTGAGTCTAAAGTCCAGAAAATTATATTTGAATATGACGTTCCATGTTGACACTTACAATGACAACAATGATTGCAATTATAATAATAGATAGACTTTGTAAATAGAAAAACGATAAAACAGATTAGTGTTGCTTCCAAATTATTATAATCGATTGAAATCGCGATAACAATTATGGTTGCGCCATACTTCTAATTCATTATTTGTAAATTTTAACATCGCATTTCCGACCGCATCAATCCAAAATAGTATCTTTTTTATTAATTATACTTTGGTGACACGATACGTGCACTTCCTTACCGCACCCCTTTCCTGCACATACCGTTCCAGCGAGCGAGAGCGAGAGCGCTTCGCTGGGAAATGGTTCCGCGTGTGCCCGCGCGCCGTACGGGCTGCGGATGCAAAAAAACTCTCTTGTTCGAGCTCAGCAAAGAAATGGACACGATGACGTCGCTCGCATAATTTAAGTTCAGAAGTCAAAGTTATCGGTCTGTCCTGCTTTTCCTTAATTAACTTCGTGTGAGTGTGCATATAATAGACAGGGACTGAAGTTTAGTCTATGTGGTCGCCGCAAGCAGAAACACGAAGCCGCCAGCATCATACCAGCCGAACCGCCGCCGCAGACGCCGTAAGGTACTGCGCTCCCCCCATCCTGTTTGAGTTGCCTATATTTTCATTTTCTTTCCCGCAGGCAGTTCTAGTCCTATAAGTGCGTGTCGTGTCCAGATACGTATTTTCCCCCGCAAAATACAGTCCATTAATTTTTTAAAGTAAAGAACCAGCGCCTCCAAATTATACAAACATTTTATTTTGTAACATCTTTGTCACACTGTCTTCAAACGTAATTTTTATACGTAGTACGTTATAATTTACAATCTGTGGACAAGGTTGTGAGTTGCGCATTTGTATTTTCATAAATAAGGTATAGTCATTTTTCTAAAATTCTCGATTTGTAACTGTTTGTTTGTTCTTTAAACATTAAGAAATAAATATTTTTACAAGCATTGGCGTATATTCTACTGATAGACACGAACGTCCAAATAAAGAATTTGTTCACAATTAGTAGTAGAGGAGGCCCGTGCTCAGCAGTGGGCAAATATATAATACAGGGCTGATATTATTATTATTATTATTATTACACACATGATTTTTAGAAAAGTCAGAGGTGTGTGCCTTAGGGATCTGAACCTGCGGATATTCGTCTTGGCAGTCCGTTCCACACCCAACTAGGCTATCGCCGCTATATATAATATATATTTGATATATATTTGGCGTTCTTCTTTTTAACCAAAACACAGTTTTACAATATTTTAATGAAATCTTATCTGTTCTGTAACTTGAGGTGAATAAAGATCAATGAAAAAAAAATATCACACACCGATTACCAGTTTTGGAGATATTATGAGTGGACAAACATACATGCATAGTAGATACCTATGAAATTTTGTATATTTTTTTGAAAGCTCTACTAGATTATTGTATGTAAATAGTTTTGGTAATATTAAATACATACGATGATATTACGAATCGAAATGATAACTTCCTTTTTAAGTCGGTTAAAAATATGGAATTGGTTAAACTATTAAATGAATTAAAACCCTTCTAAAAACACCATGTTAAATCTGTTTTCCGTCGCATATTTTACCTACAACCAGTTTCATAATTAAACAACTGCTTGTTTTTAGTCTATAATTAATAATAATATTATCTACTACTAGCTTTTGGCAGCGGCTGCGACCGCGCGATAAAGTCACGCTATATATTTTCCCGGTATAAAAAGTTGTTAATGTTCTTCCCAGGTCTAGAGCCTTATATAATAGTATAGATTTGTATCCTTAATAAAATTCTGCCCAACATTTTTTTTGATACCTTTTTATTTCCATAAACTTAAAAATCATAATATTATATTATATAAACTCCTGGTGAAAATAGTTTTGGATATAACTATGAAAAGTAACGAGAAAACAAATTTAAAAGCGTTAAGATTAGGTGTTTTACTCAAAATATTTAGAGGATATGCAACAGCAGGCCATTCCCGCTTCGCGGAAACTATGCCACGCTTAGGTCGGAAGTCGCTGCCGACTTCAAAATAACTCCTTATTTAACCCACTTAAATAGGTTATTCTGTGTGTACGATTAATATGAGGCTGGCCTCATAGACGTCCAGGCTATATTTGGATATAGCCTGAATGTCTAATCGCAAAATCAACAACGATTAAATTATCCAAATCGATATCATTAGTTTTACTTGACATTGGCAAAATCACCGATAAATTATAATTGGTGAAAGCTATAATTTAAAAGAAGAAAACTTTGAAAAAAAAACATGATAAGTGTGATTGTACAACGGTATAACATATAGAAATAGGTAAGCATATTTACTAATTAGTAAGTAGTATTATTGTAGTATAGTGGTTTCGAGTATAAAATTCCATTTTAAATATTTTAATTTTTAAAATTTAATACCTATGCCCAGTCGTGCAGTGCGGATTAGTTAAATGCTTTATAAAATTTCCTACACGACAATAAAAATAATCATAGGTATGCCCAGGACGAGTGCCGGACGGACTCGAGCATAACGCTTGTGTGAGGAAGTTTCGCAGCTGCTCAATTCTTTGAGTGCCAGCATAAAAACTGTGCAGCAGTGATAAAAGGTAACGGCTATCTTATTTGTTGAATTAAATGCAAAATATTCATTTCCATCATGGGATATACATATATAACTTTAATCTCGATCCTCGATTACAGCCCCTAATCGAGGTCGCAGGGAGTCAAGTGGCACTTTAACAAATAAAACTATTTGACATTTGCTGGTGGTAGGATATATTTTATAACCACCTAAATAGCGTCCACCGTTCACAAGATGTTGAAACGCGCTATAGTGGCCCACGTAAATGTGTCACGTACAGGGATCAGTCTGAGTATATCCGGTTCCAACAGACCTGCATAACTGTATTAAAGGCCGAGGGATCATTATCTCTCTTTCCTCGATATTGTACTGGACCTCACTGCAATTATCATCAGCTGCAGTGGAGTCGATTACCGTGCTAATAAAACAAAACTCTAATATCGAGATGAAAGGAGCAATTAATTGTTAGTCAAAGTGAATATTTTTATTCATTTTAAAATATTTAGCGATATGAAAGATGTAGAGGTCAAATATGATAAATAGCCGGTTATTAAAATGTAGAGAGCAAAGACCTCCGCTTGTCAGATAAGGTAGTCAGTAACACATATTTTTTTTGCTATTGGCAATTTTCGCACAGTTACAAATAAAACAAATATTTATTTACTTACATTCGCTGTTTGATTATTAATGATTTACTTGTAATGAGATTGAAGTCTAATGGCAAAAAAAGGAAAAACGTATACATTGTTTGTTACTTCCAAATAGCATGGTAAAAAGTTATTGATTGATTGAAGCTATTGATGTTATTTGTTCTAAGTGAATACAATACGCATGATATTAGTAATATAATAATATAATTAGTAGTTAATATAATTTACTGTTGGACTATACATTTATCGCTAAGGACGACCGAAGACATTACTCATATTTTTATGTATTGTGTAATGTATCGTAGACTTATACTAACTTATAAAATGAATGTTAAAATCCATACAAAGCCCTGGGCATTTCTAACAGCAAGACATACATAAATTCATATAGTAATGGCTAGACCGTGTCATATGATTCCCGACTTATCCTAGGATTGTGCGGTCATTGTTATTCATCGTCGTTCCCCAAGGATCCCCGGTCAACGAATTTTAACACTACAATAATAATGTGATATATATTTCTATTTCGACAAATCCTTTTTTGCAATCGCTTCGTCGAATGCTTAACCTTAAATGTAAAAATACAAATGGGACAATATATAATGTAACATTATATACTTTTAGAAGTTTGGTTACTCTAAGTTTCATTTTTACTCGCAAGTGCCATACATAAAAATGTATTTATAAATCGCATAATGTAGGTACATACAATTTAAGTTTGATTAATTTTATATTCACGTTAATATATTACAAATTTCATTTTCACGAGACGATGCAACAGGAAAGTTTAAGAAGGAATAAAAAATATGATTGGTAAGGTTTTTTCGGGCAAACCGCATTGTCGCTACCTTCACTTGGGGAAGAAGTTGAACGGTTATGTTAGTTTCACCAGTCTTACGGCATCAAAACACATGACTTGTATTTAATCGATAATTATCATCTAAATTCAACATGCATCCAACACCAGACTGGTGGTAGGTCTCTGATATGTGAGAATCCGCCTGAGTAGGTTCACCGCAATGTCTTTTTCTGCCGCCTAGCAGCATTGGGTAGTCACTATTGTGTTCCAGCTTGAAGGACATTGTAGCCAGTGTACCTACTGGACATAATGAGACTTAACATCTCGTCTCAGGATTGCGAGCGTAGTGGAATACCAAACAATACTCTATATTTCATGTTGAATGGTGTTCCTACCGTTTATGAGCGGTCGTATTGCTCACCTTCAGGCGAACGAGAATCGATTCTCGTCATTCACAGCAATAAAAAAATCAAGCACGGTACTTTGACAGCTGTCAAAGGACTTACCCAAAATGTTGTAAAGTATAGAAAGATATAACACAGAACAAAATATGTAAGTAAGGGGGTTCGCAGGACGCGTGGAGGGAATGAGTGCAGAGGAGGCCAAAGAGGTATTATTCCCACGTCTGCTTCCGGAATTACGTATCAAACAGCGAACATTTAACACACCTACCACTACCAGCTATTCACGATTGGGCATCGCGATCGAGTTTATAAAAAAACCATTTCCGTATTATTCGCAGTTTTAAAAGTAACAGCAAAAGCCATAAGAATTGCCAATACAAACGACTCCCAATCAGATGACATAAAGGTTCTACAAAATAAATCGAATAATTTTCGACATAAGTAACAGTAACTTCCTGATTGATACTGAAAGTAAAGATCCAGAATATAAGAATTTAAAGTCAAATAAAATAGAATGTTTGTCATTTTGGTCAACTTGTGTTGTTTGTTTGAGAATTTAGCACTTGACATCTAAGTAATAACATATTTTGTTATTTCTAAAATAATTATAGGTAGCCTTATGAAAATATAATATAACAACAATCTCAGCAAATCGTACATTTATTGCATAATTAACATTTTGTATTGATTTGTGTTAGTAATTATAATTATAAAAAAACAGTGGATGCAAATTAGACATCAGAAAATGTTTACGTATAATCCTATTGTTTTCTAGTAAGTATAGTATACTATAGTATAGTATACATACTAGAAAACAATAGGATTAAAAAACTCTTATTTTTATTTGTTCAACAAAATATATTATCTCATAAATATAAAAACCAGTGCATGCAAAATATATTTTGAATTAGCAATAATTATAAAAGGTAAACTCAAGGGCAGAAAAAATATTTCACACAATCAATCATAAAATAAATATGTATAAAAAACTATGCAAAGACAAAAAATATTAATATATTTTTTGCTCATTTAGATAATAAATTAAATGAACAATCCACGATCAAGTTTCAGAAAAAACAGTTCATAACAAGATTTTAAACTAATATGTGCTGGTCAGAAACAAAAATGAAAATGAAGTCATTGTTCATAAAACATTTATAACTATTGTTTTAACTAATCATACCAATTTGTATATTTAAAAAGGTATTTAGTTGAAAACTAAGTTTAAAACTTCGAACTGAAATAAGAAAACCCGAACGAGGACATCTAAAGAACCGATAGCTGTAACCACAAATATGAAAAATATTAAAGTAAGTACTATAGAGAACTTTACAAAGAGTTTACGTCGGTATCAGTTTGTTCAATATCGGGATCAATCAATGTGACCCGCGCCCTCCGCACTGCGATCTGACGCCTTGTTCGCGTTCGCAAACTGGCCGTGGCGCTAAGAGGGGTTCCTTGTCCGCATGAAGGTTTTCCGCTGGCCGTCATCCGTCCATATTGAGATTGATGTTAAGAGCGAGCTGAGCGCCGTTCCCGCGCTGAATACTAACACCGACCGCCCCCTATACTTCGCCCAATTAACCCCTAAACGTTCCGATTTTGTCTCGCTCCAGTCTGCGGCACGCCGCATACTAAATTAAAGTCATAATTTTTCATGTAAGCCCTTCGGAGCTTGCGGCTTGAGTGACTGTAAAATTTTCAGAAATGCTGTTAGTATATCGATCATTTTCGATAAGATCTCATTTTTCTTTTAGGAAAGTATATCAAAAAGGATTTATAAACTTTTTTAAGTTTTAAGTTTTACCAAATATTTTTAGTTTAGTTTGCCTCATTGCAGCGAGAGGTCTAGTATCGAATGTTATTTGCTTCAATATAGTGGGGCGAGAGCTCGGCCGATTTGCACAGGCTTTGAAGCGCGAAAACACATTTAACTGAGAGTAAATCGATGATGGCAATGTAATGTTTTATCTCTGTTATTAAGTAGATCTTTTGTAGACGTAATTAATTTTATTAACATATATACGTTTATAATGCGTCGTGCACTTTTTCGAAATATTATTTTGTGTTTATTTTATACATAATATTTCTTTCTTGGTTTACACAAATTAGAAGATACTAATCACAATTTAAAGTACTAATTTAATAAAACTTACACCACAACAAAATTAACATAAAGCTTTTTATTCAGATGTCATCAAACACGACAATAATTAAAACGTGTAAATATAACACGCAATACAAAGTAACACGTGTAATTCATTAAAATCGCATTAAAATTAGCATAGCTTTTACCTCGCCACTTATTCGAAAATATAAAGTCGAAAAAAATAAGCCGCCGTTACCATTGTTCGTCGGTGACACGGTGATATTGCAGTTTAATTTTAGTTTAACGAATTCAATGCAGCATACAGAGTCTAAATGTGTGAATGAAATTCAGTCTAACCGTTACGTTTAATGAAGCATCAAATCGTAGGAAATGTTGCATTTTTAAATCAATTTATAATATTTTCGAAAAGTTGTTATAAGTCTTCGCGTCTGACAGTTAATGTTGCATTCAGTATTGAATACAAAAGACTAAACTATAGTTTTTAAAAGCGATAATTATATTAATTACATAAATCACATCCTTCCCAATTGATCATGTATTTCATTTATCAAATCACTAACAATCTGACTGTGTGACCAATCATACAAATCGTAAGTAATCATAACTAGGCATAATGTAGACTGAATTGCCAAACATCAAGGCAATGTATCATTGCAGAATTATATAGCGATTTACACATAAAAACTGTTAAGTGGCTAGGCTCATAAATCATGGGTACTTTAATAAATTTGATTGGCAATATTTAAGCCGTTGACGCGAGCCTACAAATTAAAGACCCAATTTGTGGATTACACACGTGTTGCGCGACAGCGGCGTATTGTATGTTCATATACATATAAATATTATCGAAATGAATGTGCTAATATGTTTCTTTAGTCTAAAAACTAAGGACCTGGTAAGTTTTATTCTTAGCACAGGATATGTTTTGCGTATATTATTTTAATTTAAATTGTACAAAACAAATGATAAAATAAGTAAAAGCATTAGTAAACAGTAAAAACATAGATTATCACTGCATTATACGATTTAAGTTCTGAGCTAACAATGAACTATTGATAATTTCTAGACGGTGTCGACTTACCATGTATGAAAAATATTACCTCTACTATAGTCATAGTGCGTCATTAGTAGCTACATAATATTTCATCACTGTTTACAACTATTTTGTCACATTTCCTCAGATTTAGTCGAATGTATTTCCATAAAACAATTGGATATGACAACACAAAATAATACAATATTTTTAATAAAACAGTCATATGTGCTAGTGAAATTGTGAATACAATCTAGAATCATAATATTAAAATAACATGAATGCACCCGGATGGCACTCAACGGGAGTATTGCATTTCCAATAAACTTATTCTTGACGAATTACACGACCCACTGAGTTTCGCTCATTCGTATATTTATTGATTTATGACATCTAGAAAATGTATTTTAGAAATTAGTAGATTAATATAAAAGAAGCTCCAAATATAATTTAATTAGGTACTAAAATGAATCCTATGTGATAATAAAAATCAGACAGCTAGAAAGTACAGTTAGAGGAAAGTAGTAAAAAGAGGTGCAAATGCCATAACAAGAGGTACAGCTAAATAAACACAATCCATTCTGCTAACTAAGCATACAATAGCCGGTGCGAACACACGATATATTTTGATGTCAAAAAAAGTGATGATCTGTCTTTACAGATGTAAACGTTATCGGTCCAGTAGCTCCTCGTATTCCTGCCTCTTTGATTTGATCAATAGTAAATATATTCTTCAGACGCTCAGTAACAAAAATACGTCAGGAAACGACTAAAAGATTAATTTATTATTAATTAATTTCCCAAAGAAGCCGTTTATATCGATTAGTTTCACTAAACAATTTCGTATTATGCAAAGTATTGGTTGGAATTAAAAAAATATTTATAAATAAATAACTAAATATTTATTTATAAGTTTGAACTTAGGAAACAAGTATAAATATATATTTTTTTCCAAAACAACACGTATGAAATTATGATTTTATCCGTAATAGACAACAAACTAGAAATATAATCCTTAAAACCTTCTGTCTTGTCTTCTTCCTTAATCCTTATTGTGCAAACATCATAAAGATACCATTTACGTCTGATTGGTTTGGAATGAAAACCAAACAATCGAATGAATAATTACTTCAGGCAATCCCGACTCACAAACGATACAAAAAAGCATATTGATATGAAATGACCTAACTGAATAAAATTATGCGGTCGCTTTATCGTACTGATTAGTTTTCTCGGTAATGCTCTGTTATCTGTAAAAGAAAAACATTATGACAGTTATTATTTGTGTGGCAGCCGAGACTAACGATTCTGTCATTTAAAAAAATAAATTCTTTGACTTCAGTGTAGGGAAAAATGCAATTACTATGCAATCATCCCTCTCAAGACAGATGCAATTGACAGGGCTTAATATATTTACGATTGGATGTGTTCAATGATTGTATTTAATTTGATTGATTGTATTTAAAATGTGTATTTTTTTCAAAAATTCACTCGTTTTATTTAACAAATGATACTTCTTCATTCGGCGTTAGTAACCTTAACTGGGGAACGCCACTTTATTAACTAAAATATCCATCAGGAATAAACTTCAACGACATATTTATATCATGAATAATAGCCGACGGACGCGGCGCCGGCGCAGACGATGACGAAACCATAGCTCTAGCAATTTGCATGTCGCTATTTCCATGGCGACCGAAGAAGGCCATGCCGTAACAAGCTTATCTTTATTTTTATACACTTAACAATAACTCGATGTAGTTTATTCCAGTAGTCCAGAATATATACCTACATGCACTCAGGCCTTTAAGCCTGAAGCGGTAAGCGGTGATGCAAATTACAACTAGTGCACACACTTTTCGCCATGCTTATCCTAACAAGTAAAGGACGAGCCTATCGCCGTTGTCGCGCACAAATAAAATCTGAACAAAAGATCTCAATACATCAAGAACACCTACGCAACCCAAGGAGTCTAGAAAAAGTTTATTTTTTTTAATTAAAAACCACATCTTTAACTACTAATTTCAAGTATTTGAGATATCTAAGTTAACTGCATTCTGCTAATTACAACATCACCACTGTGCAAATTGCGAGAACCAATATAGTAAAAGAAGACGTCCTTATATCCATTAACAAGAGAACAAAAAACAAACGTCAGCCGACATGTCCGAACACATTGATTAGTATGTTAAGAGTAACAAGTGTCAGGTAAATAACGCTTTAATCTCACCTTATCTAATCTAATCCAGTGCAAATTGGGCCAGACTAAAGCTGCTGGGTGTCTCCAGTAGGGTACAGATGTGAATGTGAGCGAAATGTAACTATTTTGTAAACGAAATTGACGATTATTTCAAATAATTTCTTATGCTGATAATTAATGGATTAATTTTACAAAGTCACTCAGTGTGTTAAAATTCAATATCAATTGTGATTTATATACAACTGCGATTATTTAAAATATATTTACGACAATGTAAAATACCACCACGATAATCTTTTTAAGAAATAAGATACAATCTGATAATTATCGTTCAACTTCAATATTTAATTTATTTTGGAGGGAATGTTCGGAGTATTACCTATATTATTATGTACCTTACACCTAAGTATTGATATACTTCTATCCAGGCCTTTTTGTCACTTTTTTTTTGGGGCACGCTAATTCTCGACAATTTTAAGTCCATAATTTTTATACCCCCCTCCTGTTCTGTACTTTTTAAAAGCATTTTTTTCGATATTTTCGAATTTCATTCGGGGGCAATGCGCGCGTGTCCTCACAAAAAGGTCTTCCTTCTATACTATTATATAAAGCTGAAGAGTTTGTATGTTTGTTTATTTTGTTTGAACACGCTAATCTCAGAAACTACTGGTTCCATGGGAAAAAAATCTTTAAGTGTTAGATAGCCCATTTATCGTGGACGGCTATAGGCTATATATCATTACGCTACGACCAATAAGAGCGGAGCATCAATGAAAAATGTTACAAAAACGGGGAAAATTTATTCCCTTTGAGAGCGTCTGTCAAATGCACTGCGTAAACAGTTAAAATAACATTACGAGAACTTAGTGACTATTTTACAATTGCGCGTTTTACAATTTCTATGTGTAATGCGAATATAGCAGACAGCTGCTTTATTATTTTTTTCTGATTATTATAAAATATCAATATATATGTACTACGTACTAGATTTGGCGTTCCGACATTCATTGTGTTCAACTGAATTGAACTGTCATCCATTCAAGCTGATTTTAGCATGGTATCAACTATCAATATTGATGCTTGTGGCGTGTGGTGTGTAAGGAGTGGCGCTCATAATATAAAAACGCGAGTCTAACTGCAAACCTGGATGTGAATCAAAAATATTAGCCAAATGAGTAAAATTATTTGTTGTAACTTGTACAAAAAATAATTTTACTTAATAGGTTATAACAGTGACGTTTTGATTGCCATTTTAGTTCAGATTTTGAACAAATAGTTTATATGGAAGTTCGTGCCTATAGAATATACGTCAATGTTATAAAAAATATACAATTCTTCTGTATGTTTGTAAATTCCTGAACTTTTTATCCGTTGGACCGATTTTTATGTGTTCTCGGGGAGGGTTCCTGGATGTTTATATTCACAATTAGACCCTGTAAGTGTCGCTGTACTAGTGTTCTAAGATTTTATCTTCTTTTAAGGGCAGGAAAACGACTGTCGATGGTACCAAGAAACAAATAAAAGCGATGTTACTTAACCAAGCTCTATTATTCTATTCATTATAATATTTCATTCTCATTATTATATTATTCTACAGGCTTAAATACTCGTCTACTGTCTGGTCTGGATCGGTGTCGCAGTTTATTTTGGGTACGACTGCCGTGCTGCGGTCTCGGGTTCAATTTTTGGATCAAGCAGTAATATTAGGTTTTTTGGTGGGTATCAGATTAAAGTCTGGAATTTTGTGACCTATATAGCGATTAGCTAGCATATCACATCATAGGCCGGAATATATATGGCGAAAAATACCTGCACTATTTTTACATTTGTAGAGAATGCACAAAATTATGTAGAAAAGATTTCAACCACATGTATTGTCCCCTTCGGATTTTTTTGCAAATAATAATATTCTACTTACTAGTATCACGTAGTCGAAATTCGTCGACATATTTAAATGTGATATAAGCTTCTTACAGAATGTTCGTTCATTAAATTCTTTAGCTTGGTATAGAGATTGTTTTGTTTATTTATGTTTATTTTAACTGAGCTTAATTTAGTATACACACATAATTACTACGCCTCCGAGACATAAGTCTGATTGTGACCATTCGTAAAAGTAAAAAAAACTTAGATGCATTGAATAACAAATTTTTGTTATACGTTTGTAGGTGCGTACAGGTATTCAGACCTGGATATAAAATTGAAATGATCTCGTTATAAATTCACGATTTGAACACAATTTTAATGGCATTAAGTAATACTGATGTAAATCTTTTTAAGCATATAAAAATACTCTAGCGATATTTTTCCTGTTGTATTCAAATTATCACAAACTATTCGCTTAGGTCTATCTGGCTAAAAAAGTTTTGCTTATATGTATAACCTTTAAGAATCACATCCATTATGAGCCAAGTAACGCGGACACTTTGACAAATACAAAACAAATTATTTAAAAATATTCCCTTGACCTCGCATCCGGGACGGTTATAGCCAATTTCTTTACTCATATGAATATTTTTTTTGTTGCTTTAATTGACGAGAAGATCTTGCCGATCGCCTCATAGTTATTGATACGACCGCCCACAAACAGTAGAAACACTATCCAACACCTTGAATTACAAAGTATTGTTAGGTATTCCACTGCGCTCGCCATCCTGAGACGTGAGATGTTAAATCTCATTATGTCCAGTAATAACACTGGCTACAATGTCCTTCAATCCGGTGCTCAACCGTGACTACACAGTACACACTACTGCTTGACGGCAAAAATAGACATTGCAATGGTACCTACCCAGGCGGACCCTCATATATGAGAGACGTGGGTCTTGAATGGTGGTTTACTGGTGCTACCACCAGTAAACCACTATTTTAGCTTTCCAGGGATAAATATCAGTAATATTTTATTTTCCTATTACTAAACTTACTAATAATATGAAAGTGAAAGTTTGGAACCATTTGAAAAGCTGAACTGATTCACTCGACATTGGATGATGATGATAAACTATATAAGCTTGTTTTATACTCAAAAAGTTCAGTGTGAGTTTCCAAAAAAAGTATTTTATATGAAGAAACGTGAACAACTATTAAATACATACACATTCTCAAGGACACTGACACATTTTCAAATAACGAACAGTAGGTACGTTTTGATGTCGTGACTGCGAGAAGATGAGCAGTAGGAGCACGGAGTGAGACAATACATTTAAATACACTAAATGTCATGTTACCGGAACGGAATGCCTACCAGGGGCACCCACGGAGCAAATTAACCAGAACGTGAAGTCAAAATGAGAAGAATTTTTACGGATGACTGCGCAGGGGCATCGTGGTCTAGCAAGATTAAATAGTCGGTACATCATGGACCGGACATGCTTTAAGTAATGCATTACACATAACGATATTGTAATATATTAGTACGTATAATAATAGTGTTTGTTCAGCGTTAAAAGCGGTCAAACCATTTTATGCGTTTTGTTTTGAGTTTTGTTCTTAATATGTATCAGTAACCAATTTATTGGATTGCTAGCATTGTGATGGGTCTTAAAGACAGTTTTCTGTTTAAAATGAGGTAATTTTAAAAATAATTTCCGTTATTGAAGTATAGAAGAGGATACTACAGTTCGTTTTACATTCGCTAACATTATGCAGCTCTAATATTTACCATTGAATAACAAATAAAAAATTAAATAGCAATAAATGTAAATGAATTCTGGAAATTTGGATTCTTTTATATACAAACTTTTTCTCGCGTGAAGTTAGAAAATAACTGAAATCCACTACATTAAAGAAAATATTTACCTTAATAAAAAATATTTTTATATATTAATTGAATAATATATTAAATAGGAAGTATAATACATGTTACATTAAATTCATAACAAGTTTAAACACATAAAATCGTTACCAGTGTTGTTTTGTTGGACAGGAGTTGAAGTTGTAATCTAATCTCGTGTGTAAATGCACAATACAGTGGTTATTGTGACGCTAACAACTTGTTAGCATCACAATTTGATTATTATGTGCAGTATAGTCGAGGGGCCCTATTCCGTCTACAGGGCCATATCCGTCTTTTTGCAATTACTGACATTCCAATTGTAAGACCTTTGAAACGTATATAGAAAGAAGTGAAAAAATCTCCTATTTACGTATACAGCTATTAAAGCTGCTTCCCTAACATATTTTATTATAACTTTAAATTTACAATCGAGACATGCCGTGTTTGTAACTCACAGCGTCCACGTTAGTTCCGAGGTCTAGCGTTCCGACACCGAAATAGTAAAATGTTGAGATTAGTATCCGTATTCGCAGATCTGATCACTAATTATCCGTTTCCGCCGATATTGATATAAGATTCGGTTCATCCATTAGTACTAACTACTAACAATTAACGCTTAACACAAGCGAGTGAAAAGTTTGAATCGGAAAAATAAATTTCTTTCAGTTTTATAGAATGATTACTTTCAAGGTTCGACTTACACACCTATCACGCCTTTATTCCTGGTACCAGGTCATCCACTTATCGCCTGTTTTCCCTCCCATGATGCGACAGAGGGCGAGTTCATCGCTATATCGGGCATAAATTCCAGACTTCGAGCTGATAGTAAATAGAAAACGAAAATTTGAGTTTCCCCAACCTGGCATCCGAACCTGGGTCCTAAAAATAATGGTCGTACTGCGCACGCAAAACAACCACGCCACCGAGGCAGTCTACGAAGTTTCAATTACAATGAAAAAAACGATAATCAATAAACCATGCTAGCTTGACATGTTAGCCGGCTATCATGGCAGTTGCGCGAAACACAAGATACTCGACCTATTTTTCATGTTAATAAGATAGTTTTTCGTGTGTTTCGCGCAACTGTCATATTAGCCGGCTAACATTCCAAGGACGAATGTATGAGATATCAAGATACTATTTTTTGTTTATTCAGACTACAAATGAAGAGTGACGTCTAATTAATAAACTAAGTTAAAACGTTGAACGTTGAAACGTTGCGTATAAACCCGGATCTGTTGTTTTTATTTTTAACAATCAATAATTTCATAGTTCTTAAACATTTAATCTTCGGTTTCAGATGTAATAGATGGAGTTGATCAAGTTAATATTATAAATTTTATCTTCAATTATGTTGAATTCGTACATGTAAGTGATCTAGACTTTGATTATACTAAAGGCGATTTGGTGGCATACTTGACTGTAAACCGTCTTTGACAGCAAGAAATTTAATTGTGTTGCGATTCCTTCTGACACATGTATAACGTAACTAAATTGTGTTTGCGCGTTGACAAGTTGTAACATGTGACATTAATTTGCTTTTTAAATTCGGCATCATAGAGATGACCGTGGTGGACGACAAGCCGATCCTAGTAACATAATTTTTGTCTCGTTCTTTTCAACGGTTTTGGCCTACTTGAAAAAACAGGTTAAGTATATGCGAATAATTTAGACTTCTTCTATGCTTGTATAGAGTTCTGAGTATAGTTTGCTGTCAAAAACACAGGCCGACGTAATGTGCCGTGACTAAATATAAGATGATTGTTTTACAATTATAATTCCGATATTGCAAACTAATATGTGCATCAGGATTGACATTAATTACGACAAATTTCACCCACGTTGTTCTCCTTTTATCCATGGAGCGATCATCGATTCTTTGCTATCACAATTCAGAATTATCTTCAAAATACAGTAGAAGATGCAACTTGCTGTATTTATTGAAAATAAAAACATTAAAAATAATGACCCCATTGTTATAAGCATAAAGGTCGAGGGGCGCAATAATATATTACTTATACATAAATTATTGTATTAACTATTAATTGATTGCATTGAATGCGGTAAGAAAAAACGTTATTATAATTATGTCAATTATAATTAATTCTGAAATCAATTCCATAATAAGGTAATTATGAATTTATACTTAAAATACATAGGAATTATATTAACAAAATATACGCGTGTAATGTTCTTCAAATTATCCTCAATCACATAGTAGGTTTATTTAATTTATCGGACCGTATGTTTGTTTACCGATGCCTACGCGTGATTTACTTACCTACATATTAGCTTATACATGTGAAGTATGGGTAGGAGGCGAATTATCTGCCAAAATGTACAAATTCTATCGAAAGACAAATTTAAGGACATTAATAAATCCTAGATTAATTGATTCCATATATGTGCTCCTACCCATTGAAGACAATTTAATGAAAAGATAACAATTAGTCCTAAAAAATTTGCAGTATCATAAATATAACTGTCTCATGTATGTATAATCGCACGTGCATTATCTCATTCTACCAAAATAGAAAAATTATTGGAACGTGACATTTAACCTACATTTATTTGGCTGTCCAATTATACAGAGTGTATATATTTTTTTAAATGGAACAATATAGGAAAATACGAAATTAAAGAAAATATTGAGAAACGGTTCTAAAATTATCAAAAAAAAAATAAACAAATTTATAATCAAGGAAATTTAAACACATAAGTATTGAACTAACTCTCTCGCGAAGTTATGAGTTAATGTGAGTTCGTGATTCGAGCCTTGATTTTTGAACTCTCACACAAAGTGAAGCGACTCAAGCGAGTCCAAGGAGGACAAGAATCTTCGTGGACATGTGACGTACATAGATAATTGTTATATATGATAGAATTACACTATTATACGGTTTAGTTGCACGCATCGATATTATAATATGTACATAACACCGAACCCAAGTGTTTTATATCGGGTACGATAAAACCAATTAAAAAAATCGTAACGTTTAATAACACGGGATAATTTTTCGGAATGTTAGAAAGCATTTTAAATATTTAAATATAGAAGTTAAAAAATATTTCAATTTTCCAAGTAATTAAAATAACAAAGCATTTGTATTCAACCTATACATGTTTTGTCCGGGATATTTGCAAAAACGAATAAATTTATTTAAATATTTTTCTAGTAACCTAATTTATGTTTATAATATAAATAATGTAATGACGAATATTAAAATAAAATAATAATAATGAGGCTATTTTTAACGAGTAAGAAGTAAGGTCAAGGGAACCTATATGTGTGATATTAATAAGTTTTTATATTATTACCATAAAATTAACGTTTAAAAATAGCAACATATTTTGTTTTCCAACAGACAAACCGCAAATGAACCGTCCAGACATACATAAAATACTGAGTAATAATGTAATAAGTGACACAGAATCGGCATAATAAGTCGGATTCGATTCAAGTAATTATAAAATGAGATATTGGGTCAACAAACTGAACTACATTTAAATCATTGCAATGAGTAATTAACATAAATTCATATAAAAATGTAATACTGACCGGTCATTATCCATATTTGAACTTTGATAACAAAGTTCACCTACAAGTATGTTCCAGATTTTATAAAAGAACTAAAAATGTAAAATGAATATGAAGTTTTCTTGAGGAATATAAAAGAATTTACAAGGAATCAGTGAAATATACCTAAGTATGATTCGTAATTCGTCGAAGATAACAAAAATGAAAATGAAAGTATGGTAACAAAGGATGGCTCACGTAATTTAAAAAAAATTGGCATAATTACAAAATTTACTACATATTGTAAAAGAACTAACAAAAAATCTTATTTAATTTGCGCATTGAACCCAAAAATAAATCGAAAACACATAATATGTTGGGTGGAAACGGTCTACTTCAGTCACACTACCTTATAATTAAGTACTGAGCAATGACTACCGATTTAGTGTCTTTAAAGATATAGGAACACAAAAATGTTAAGGACTATTATTGTGAAATTCTGCTTTTTGTTTTGATGGGTTTAAATGTTAAAAACAGCACCTTTGCCGGAAGAAAATGTGATATATTACCAGTTTAAAGAAGAAAAAGAAGATTCTAAAGCTATCGACAATTTTAGATCCCTAATTTTTTTATCATCATATAAGTAATTAAGAAATAAAACTTAGGACATTTATATATAAACAGGATACAACAAATGCCAATAGATTTGTAAATAATGATATGCATATTCACTACCGTTTGAATAAAGATAAGATTATTTCAAAAGAATATTCTCGAAAATGTAATACATACATTAGGTAAAAAAACTAAATTTGCTTAAATCATTACACGATTGCTCACGTTCACGACATCTTGTGTATACAGCTACTGTTACAAGGTCTCGGATGACATAAAATCTTATTCTGGCTTTGTCGAATCTGCTTTGCTCGCCACAGCCCGACAATAGACATGAAAATCACATGCAATATAAACTCGGAGTGCATTTTCTACCACATGGATAATAAAATACCTGGCTTATTCATTGTTTTGTTTTTTTTTTGTGTAAAATATGGTTTGTTTCTGTTAGTGTCGAATTTCTGCACTTGCGTCATCGCCAATGACGTAGATCATACTTCAAGAGAGAACGAGATAGCAACAATTCATGAAGATTTTGTGGATATAATAGAAGCGTAAGATGCATGGTAAACTTAATCTGGCATGCCGTAAAAAATTCTTACGTAAGTGTCAAAGTTCTATCCAAACACTATCTTGTTTGTTTTTCATCGTAGTTACATACAAAAAGGTCATTATTGCTTTTAAACAATGTTTTGGACAAAAAGGTGGTAGTTGCTATGTTCGACAAGGTCTGCCAGATGGTTGCTCATACCAGGAAAATGTTTCCCGCTGCGCTTGGATTGCCATAAAACTTTTAAAATTCATGGTACAATTGAAATCTGATTTTTACATGTTATTATGCAAAAAAATAACTTTAAATATCATGCTGAATATAAAGGGTATACAAGGAAAATATTGAGTGTCAAACAAAAAATATAGTAGTCATTCAAACATAAAATACAAAGTACTAGGTACATTGTATGTTGACAACGAAAAAAATATTTTATGCATTACATTTCAAGGAACATATATTATGTCAAGCAGATAATCTTAAGAAAATAACAAAAAGACTCACAGGAATATAAAAATGGGACATAGATCAACGACGACATAATTTAAAAATTCAAACCACGCTTAATTCGCAGAAATTTGAATACAATATGTTTACTGCTTAATTATTACAATATATTATTATATGTTTATTTATTGCATCGCTCTATAAGTTTGCCGGATGTACGCCAAATATACGTTCGCCCGGTCTTCAAGGTCTCGTTAATATGGGATATTATGTCGATCAATACGCGTGACGGATGCAATCTTAGGTATAGCTTGAATGGAAGCATTCAGATGCAGTGATGGCTTTGTTTATATTCTATACAAACGTATCCGTATTATATTGTTATCATGAGTCAAATTAGGTGAAGCTGATAATGCCATTTCGGAATAATTAACGGAAGGAGACAAAACAGGATGTTATGGTATTTGCTAAGTCTGATAGTAATTATTGGTGTAATCAATATAATAAGGCTTTGTTTTCCTTCAAAAAGAGGAATTGCGGAGGGGCGAAAGAATGCAACCTACTCACTGAAGCCGTGCGGGCCGGGGATATGAATATCAATCAAGCACGATTGATCGCAGTCTAGATGTCTTGCCTAGTTCGCGGATGCATCGTCAATCAAAGTGCATTCGTAACATATTGCTTTTCCTTTCAATTTAAAGTTCGTAATTTCCGCTTGATCTTACTTTAGTTGTCCCCAATAAGCTTAAATAATTAAACCTTGAAAATCAAAAACCTATGTAGGTTGGTGATGTTACATAAACAAACAGATAAATAGTGTTTTCTAAAAACATAATACCACAGGCGCCGTCCATCGGTTTAAATCAGCAATCGCCATTCACGAACCTAGCGGGCGGAAAATCTGCCATAACCACATACACGAAATTTGCGACTGATCTGAATACTGTGCTAAGATAAAAGCAGTTTCAATAGTTTGATTCTATTAAAGCATTTGGTAGGTATGTGTCAATATTTATTAGACGTAAACGCAAAGCTATTCGCTGATTTGTATGGATAGAACGTATCCTGGATATATTGGTTATATTTATCCCGGGAGAGGACACTGTTAAACCGGGAATGGACTTACACAGACGAACCAGTATTTAGTTGCATATAAGCAAACAGTGGGTAAAGTAATAAGATAATAACTGATACACGGATGTGATGCATATCCGCTGCATCCAGGTTGAGCAACATTGAAGGCGTATGTGGGTCGCGTGCTTTACCGGCGCTTATCAGCGTTTCTCACAGACCCACAAACCGTGAGCATTTCTTATATTCTTTCTGTTATCATAAACATCGTTACAAACGCAATGAATTATTTGCTCGGTAGAGTAGAAAATTTTATTATGTTATTATATAATATATTTGTGAGAATATGTAATAGGTTTATTTGAAACGCAGCACCCGCTGAACCGTTTTCGATGGAATATGACACACGGAAAAACCCATGTCCTGACTATGATATTTTACTGAGTGGCGTCTTCTTGAATTTTTTCACCGTCTTCATAAAATTGGTGATATGGAGCGATAGTGATTAAGGGACTTTTGTAGCGAGAAATTTTTTTCGCGTGGGTACACAGGTGGTGGCAACACAGAGTTAGGTATATTTTCATATTATTGACACTGAAAGACAAAGCACACTATAAGTGAGTCTTTTGACTTATGCACGCAATGTGAATACCTCAGCATTAAAATGGGATTATTTATAATTTACGCCTTGATAGCTAAACCCCAGTACAGCCATCTAAAATGTGTTAATATTTGCTGATCGATGCCAATATGTGTACAAGTTTCGGAAATAGCATAAGCTGAGCGTGCGTAATATTAAAAAAACAATCAAGATTCTAGGTCGACTGATAGTAAATAAGGAAATACCCTTTAGGTTTTGATTCCTTAGCGAATAGTTGCGAGTTTAAAAATATGCGGCTTAAATTGCTGTTTCTTTTGATTGCGTTGACATAGAAGTTTGATTTTGTTACAGCTTAAAGGTATTATAGACCTGAGTATTTGCTATGAATTTTAATTTAATACCTCTACGCGTTCATGAGGAAGTTTTCGTAATTTTTCCTTTATCTATTAGTACAGACTCAAGAAGTTGTTTCATACCAAATTTCACTGGAAGTAGGTTTAGATTCCCTTGCGAGTTTCGAAAATTTGCGGCATAAACGAGCTTACCTTTTGATTGCAATGGCTTAGAAATTTGATTTTTTCACAGCTCCAAGGAACAGTAGACCTGAGTATTTTATATAAATTTCAGCTTGATACCTCCACGCGTTCCTGAGAAAAAGGGTCTTGTCAGACGGACGGACCACAAAGTGATCCTATAATGGTTCCGTTTTTACCTTTCGAGGTACGGAACCCTAATTATCACCGTTTCGGTAGAAATTTAAACTGTATATTTTATTCTCTACACTGTACAAAATATCTGAATTCATTAATATATAGTTCAAATGTGTATCGGATAAACGTCAATGACAAAAGATATATATAGTTAGTAATACATTACAATAATATGTATTCATTTGTAGTGAGTCCGTCGAATTAGTCCACACTCAGATTGTAATCCTTTTATTTCGCATTTCCTGGGACAAATATTGACGTATGGTAACAACAACATTTAATTTAGTATTCAAAATACATTTAATTAATCTTTAGTATTTAAAACCGCCGATTTCTTAAATTGGCATTGTTATCTGAAAAATATGTATTGTGTAAGTCAACGGGTCGGGGTCACCCACCGATAAACCACAGATAGCCACAACGACGAAAAAAATCATACAACATACATGTATTTTTATTTAATTATCTCAACGCTACGGAGAATACAGACATGGAGAGTGTGAAGCACTGACGATAACTTGCAGATAACCCCCATGTATGGCCATCTTGCACCAGAATATATGATTAATGAAGTCGTGAATAACACCCGGTATGGTATATAAGTAAATTAAGTGAGTAGGGAGCGGACAGGTGAAGCTCTAAAAATTGTATTTCACAATCGCATGCTATAACTAATAATATATAACTCTTGGTGGTAGGAATCATTTTATATTCGCTCGAATAGCGACTATCGTATATAACAAGGTGTTAAAACTCGCCAACGTAACCCACGTAGGTGTGTCGCGAGCCGGGATCGGCCTGGGTTTATCGGATTCTAATAGGCCGAAATAATTTTATCAACTGTCGACAGGTAATCATCTCTCATCAGTCGAAATTCCAGTGGAACCCACTCCACCAACCATCCGGTGCAGTGCGCTCACTTTGTCGTGCTCGTATTATTAAAAAACAACACGAAAAATTGCCTCTGCCGTCGTAACAGAAATTGGAAGATTTTTGCCTCACAGTAGTGCACACGGATCAAACATTTGTGGGTCCCGCGAACATTCCTTTAAATGAGTCAAACCCGCGAGTGATTAGCATTATACTAGCCACGTCTCTATTAAGAAGTCATCCTAACTAACTGTATGCGTTGAAATTATATTAAAAGATAAAAAGACGCTTTGCATTTTGAGTTACATTAGATAGATTATAACAAAACTTATAACATATTACCAATTATAATTATAAATAGATAGACGAAGTCATAATAAGATATGATAAAGTTGTAAATAAAATCCATCTGTATAATTTCAAGTTTTTGTGTTAATTCACACGTTTTACCTCATAAGAATAGACAAAAATAAACAATAAATGCAGATATACATGAAAAATCATTTTAAAATAATAAATGTGTCTTCGTCTTGTTGGTAAGTTTTATAAATAAATTTAGTATTCCTCGCATTAATTGTATCTTTTAGTATTCCTTATAAATAAATGACAGGACGAGAAATACAGAAGGTCCAAAATACGTTTAACAGAACATTTTTTTTTTTTTTAAGTAAATTACGTAGGTTTTTTAAGTAGATTTTGCTTGTATGGATAATTGTATCATGTTGGCATGATATCCAAACAGAAGAGGTTACATTTTGAAAAATAGTTTTGCAAATCACTTTAGACTTTAATGACAGAAAATCACTGTTTACGTAATGAATATTGTATAGAGGAGAATTAGGAGTTCCGCGAATAAAAAAAATTATCAAAACTGCTTTATTTATTCGATCGGTACAAAAAACCTTTAATATGTTGAAGCACATGGTTAAAAATATTATATTTGACGTAATTCTCGTGAGAATTATTGCATGTATAAAATAGCTTATTTCGATTATGCCACTCGTAAGAACTAGAACAGATAAAAACTTGTTTCGTGAGAATGCATTAATAAGAATTGACCCTCGTTAACAAACTGCTTGAAACAACCAGAATGGCATGAAACCAGTTACTCCAGATATGTTTGACCATTTATGGTCATTTACACTTGTAATTTTTCATTTATAATTAACTCATATAACATCGTCGTTTTAATTACAATAGAAACTATTCTGCATTAAATCTGGCGATTTCTTTTTAAATTTTTCATGTCGTTAAAATCTCATAAAACTAACTATATTTTCGTGCTTAGGAGTCGGTGACACCTAAATGCCGATAACGGGCAGATGCAACTGACTTATTTATACATTTGCAATGGTAATACCTCGGCATATCGCAACGCGTACATTCAGTTATCAACACTCGATAAACTATAAAAAAATATTATTGCATATTTACAGTGCATTCTTGACCTTTGAATCTCGATACTATTCTCGCTAACAGGAAATGACCCATATTCGCACATTATTTTTTATACACAATATAATACGAAATTAATTAATTTATCTCCAATTCTGATTCGTAACCTAAATACATTGAGAGCTGCATCTTATAAAGGAGATTGTGCGATTATTATTGACTTACTTCGAATGTTTTATCTATGTAAATCGTATCGCCAAGATAGCGACAGCGAAACCAATGTGACAATTTTTTATCGCTTTTTATAGCAATCTTTAGTTGATACTAGAATAATATATTTGTGCTGCGTAGCATAAACAAATGACTTGAACATATTATTAAATATACAGGTAATTTCCTGTATTCATCCAGGAAATATGAAGACTAAGAACATCTCTTTTAAGAAAATGTATCTAACTCTGTTCAGTGGACAATACATCAACACTACAGATTATCATTTTATGTACCATCAAACTGCAGCTCGTTGTGATTCCATGCGTTTTTCATTCCCAAGTGAACGTAGAGGGAAGTTTAATTATTGGGTAACTATCTTTGTTTAACCATAACTTCGTTGCCGCAAACTTAATCGTGTAACCTGTTTACAATCTATGCACAGATATAAAACCTCTTGTGTTGTATGTGCTAAATAATCGTGGGATGGCCATTCCCCTAACGACCATTTAGTTAATTGACAGAAATAGACAAGCATACAAGCATGTAGGTTTTGGTTAAATTAACGTCGTTATTATGAACATCTTATAACTTAGCGTTGTAACTTTAGTTGTTACTGCTTGTGTAACGATTTCTTAATTGTAAAATACTCACTATTTATATTTATAATTGTTATACACAGTCTATAATATGTTTGATTAATATATGGTTGGATTGTGGATTTATCGATAAAATATCCTCGGATACAAATATTGCTTGTCTTACAACAATGAATTACATCAATTGATATTTTTGTAAGTTTATTGTATATAAGGAAGTTTCATATTTCATTGAAGACATTTTTAAATTGATGAAAGAATCAATGCTGTTATAATCTTATTTTTTTACGTTCTTTACGTATAAAAAGATTTTTACGCATTTTGCAATTATCTTAAGTTTAAGATTTTTATGGGCACAGACTAAAATATCCACTGAAACCAAATGAACAGTATCAAAGAACTCGTACAAATGTCCAATAATTTAATTAAAGCGCAACTTTAAATGTTCAGATTTCGGTTGCTTTTGATGTGTATTCGCTATATTTCATATTTTCAGTTTGAAAACAGTCGACATATAAAAATCCGTTTTATTAACTGAACTCAGTCTAAGTGTTTTAAAGCCATGTTACGAGTTCACTAAGAATCCCGATAAGATGTGCGTCGAAAAGTTGTAAAAAAATAATAATAAAAAAGGGTATATTTGACACAGAAGTCTTTCTGAGAAAAAATATACAATGAGGGCTATTTTCAAAGTTTTCGTTGCAGCACTACATAAACTTCATAACACAAATAACAATTTATAACAAAAATAATTTCTCTTTGTATACGTCAACGAAATTAGTAATGTACAGATTTTAATATATTTGATAACAATACAATATACCTAGTCTTGCCATAAATATTGTAATAAAGAAAAAAGAAAATTGTTAACTGCAAATAACATTTATTACTTTTACAGTGTGTCAGTTTAATACATAAATATAAAACAATTAAAAATATAAAAAGCTTATTCGAAGTGGTCTCCATTGGCTGCAATACAGTCCTTTAAACGATGAGGCCAGTTATCAATAGAAGCACGCACTCTTTCCATGGGAAAATTCTTCACTGCCAATCGTATAGATTGTTTTAGGGACTCCAAATTATCATGGCGTTTAGAGCAAGCTGTACTCTCTAAAACTGACCACAAATCATAATCCAGCGGATTAAGATCGGGACTAGACGACGGCCAGTCTTCAGCTCTGATGAAGTCCGAAACGTTCGATTCCAACCAAGACTGCGTGGACCGAGCTTTATGACCCGGCGCCGAGTCTTGCTGGAAGGACCATACTTGGTTATTGAACATGGTGATGTTAAGGGGCTTAACTACCTTCTCAAGAATGGTATCTTGATACACTTGTGCCGATGTTTTGATACCTTTTTCACAAAAATATGGCTCAGTCACTCCTTCATAGCTAACACCCCACCAAACCATCACTGAAGTCGGATAATGTCCACGTTGCACTCTGTCGACTAATTGGGAAGCTTCCTTAGAGCTTTGAGCATAAATACGGTCATTTTGTTTGTTAAAATGTTGCTCAATTGTAAAAATTTTCTCATCCGTAAACAAAATTTTTCTGTGACCTCCCTTTGCGTACCGCTTCAGTAGTTGTTTCGATTTTACCACCCTATTCTTCTTTAAATTATCAGTTAAGAAATGGCCAGTGCGTCTCTTATAGGCTGCAAGTCCTAAGTCATCTTTTAAAATACGCGACATGGTTCTAGGTGCTATCTTCATTTCCCGAGATAAAATCTTTTGCTTTCGGACAGGATTTCTTCGAATTCTTTCCCTTACTGCTTTGACCACCTTTTTCGTACGAACACTACGTGGACGGCCAGATCTTTTTCTGTCACAAACAGAGGAGGTCTCATTGTACCTATTAATAGCCCGGTACACAAACATTTTACTAATACCAAGTGTATGGAGAGTTTTAAAAATTGCATTTGGCTCCATACCTACTTTGTGTAATGCTATCACAGCGATTCGGTTCTCTTTATCACCCCACACCATTTTAATATCGCAAAATATTTTACAATGTATTGGCGCCAAAATGAGAAAACACAATGAACAATCGTATAAAAATGACAGATTCGAAATTCAAATGTAATATTTTTTATAATTAAGTGTAACAGTATTTATGGCCAGACTAAGTATATATATATATATATATATATATATATATATATATATATCAGTTTAATAATCAGTTTACATATATATATATATATATATATATATATATATATATATATATATATATATATATATATATATATATGTAAACTGTTGATGCACCTGTGTATAATAAATAAATAAATAAATATCATGGCTTTGCTTCTAATTATAGCCCATCATTTCAGATGTTTATTGTCATACATACTTTAATTCCTGATTATGATGTATTCAATAATTGCAAGACATTTGAAATCAATAAACTAATTATTAGTTTCTATTCGAAAAATCTATTTTTAGTTCGCACTAATACATTCTTGTAGCCTTCAACGTATGACACATGCAAGTTTGTACGAGAAATATCTACTGGCTTATATGGCATTGTTTGTTATACTACAAAAGGAACGAAATAATCAACTTTAATGAAGCAAACTCGATAACCTTCTTTTATACGCGCCTTTGATACGTAAGTACGTAATAATATAATACATTACGCAGATTTTTCTTCTCTGAAAAATATCTGAATGAATCTGTTATTTTAAATGATGAAACAACACTGGGGACTCTCTATTCTATCAGCTACTTTGCTATAAGACAATTAATCTTAGAAACCTCTGCACAAAAAACAGCTATAATTTTGTCATAATCATAATATGATAGTAAGCGAGCATTTAACGAATTGATGCAAATTCGAATCCCAGAAATAATATTAGGATTTTTTATATTCTGAAACTGACAAAATTTTGATTAAAAAAAATCCAACATCGAACTTACTTTTTTACTAATTTGACAGACACGGACCCTAAAAAAAACATATACATATGTATTTATAAATATATACACATGTCAAAGTCAGAGTACAACCCATTAGCTGCAAATCGAAAAATAAATATTTTATACAGTATACACATAAAGTATAACTCTGGATTACTTCATTAATAATGTGGCTATAAGCTATCAATAAATATGTGTGTAGAAAATGTTGAAAGCTTTTAAGAAGTGTGCTGTTGTCAAGATTGTAAATTGAGTTCCCTCGTGATGCGCAAGTGTACCCGTTTATGGACTACTTACGGGGATATGTGGCCAAACTCCTATCCTGTGAATTCTACCAACTTCGACACTGAGAAATGACCCTGTCAATTCACAGACACAAATATATAGTCATTTGTATAAATAATAAACAGAATTATATTTCATATTTTCCTAGAATTATAATAACAAAATAATTATTTTGAATTAATTCAGTAAAATATTTTTTTTTTGTGAAGATACAATCACACCTTTCCATATTCCTAAAATGGTTTAGTATTATAACAAAAATGGAAAACAATGTGACTTATTAACGCATCGAGTGTCCAAAACACGTTATATAAGTAAGTAGGTAAGCTAATTGTATATTAATTATAGGAAAACGCTTTGATACACTTGCCACTAAGATCTATGTCTTTAGATTATGGATGAGTTTTGAATACAAGTAAGAATCTGGCACAGAAAGTGTTGACCTATTTATTTATAAGTTCGCCCATTTGCACCGATAATAGACTACTAGATAGTAGATTAATGGAAACAACTATCAACCAATCAATTGATGATTAGTTTAGCACATTATTAAGCAAGTCAGGTCCGTAACTATTTTATGAAATCGAAGTATTTAGCTTGTTACCGATATTTATTGTGATTCTCGTGCAACAAGTTGACATGGGCGCAGCATTCAAACTTTATTAAAATAATTCTTTGTCTTTTTGGTTTTGTCCCTAATTAACTAATTTTCATACTTATTAGCAATAACATATTTCTCCTACATAGTTTTGATAGCCGCATTTCAAACTTCCATTGAAATAACTGTTTTCAAATGAAACTGATTACAGAATTATTAACCCCTGTTGGAAAATAAGGGTATTATTAAGTTCATGGTGTGTATCTGTAATATGTCTGTGACATCGTAGATCCTAAACGTATGAAACTATTTTGATGCGGTTTACTTTGTTTGAAAGCTGATTTAATCGAAATGGTTGTTAGCTTTAATTTATGAAAATCTGTTCTGGCGTTTTAAGATCAACAGCTCATGTCTTGCTTTCAAAGGTTTGATTGAGTTTAAATTAGATGGAATGTTAATAAATCATCATCGATTCATCGATATTATAATTATTACCAGTAATTATGTTATTTTCTTTATAAGGTTAAGAAGGTAACTTTTGTGGTATTGCAAGACATGATAAGCTTGAGTCTGCGTTATACCCAACTCCTCAGCAAATTACAGTAAATATGCAGCATATAGGGCTCATGAGAATGGCTATTCAACCATCAATGAGTGGGTGTTAAATACAAGAAGATCGAGACCCAAATGTGAATTTTTTTTTTTTTATTTTTTTTTTTTTTTTTTATTTAAAAGTCTCAAATAAATATAACCCAATATGTGTTCGTGATTCTTTATGATACTACATAGTCATATTTTAACCCAAGCGTCCTCGCTTCGGGGGACCGAAAGCCGGACCAGGAACGTGAAAACATTTTTTAGCGGTTCTTTAAGTAGTAAGGAACAAGTCGATATTTTTTTTTAACACTATAACATATTATTAGTATTCTATTTACACGATGTTACCCTAAAGCACCATATGACATCCATAGGTATATGTTATAACGGGCTTTAAATGTCTTATTTCACGGTTTTGGTTCCCGCGACAACAAATGTTGCGAAATATAAAAATTAAACAATGTACTTTGATCTATATAATGCTTCAAGAACTTCCCACTCCATATCTACACCTAGATCTGCGTTTTTCGTATAAAGTTTAGACGATACTCGAGTGTTGGGTATAGCTAATCCTAAGCTAATTTCAATTTTACTCTAGGATGTAACAGAACACAGCAGGATCTATTCTGACCAGTGTATCTTAGGAACCGTTATTTATATAGTCAACATTTCCTGAGGACTAATCGAGACAGCTCACTTCAGCAAGAGTACCTGGTTTCGAGTGAATGATACTATATGTTCAGCGCAGCATTGTCGCTCGTCCGGATTATGTCGGGACAATTCGGATTTCGATTATATCGTTCCGCGTCCCGATGGCCTGGGGCCTTATTCTCTATCCCGCACGTTATTTTAGCGGTGCGTAACAAGCACGTAACACAAGGCATCATGTTTAGGACTATAGAAATTTGGCTTACAGAATACCATTTCACGCACATTTCTTGAAGATAACATGACACGGCCGCGTTACGCGTTTACACTACCATACAGAATAAGGGCCCTGTTAATTTTGTCCCAATATGTGATAACATGTGACAACCGCTCAAATGTCAATCTTTACTTACGATAAAATTGTAACAGGCCGATATCTACACTATAGATATTGAAGATGAACTAGTATGGAGAGTTTATTGGAATAACAAAAGCCATAACAACAGTGTAGGTAATAACCTAACCGTACCAATGGGAAAATAATCTAAAAAAAAAATAATATACAAAAATAGAGTAACTTTTTAGTCTTTTGATGACCCGAATTGGACCGCATGCGATCATCTCTGACGACCGCACGATTATTCAGTTCCTTTTTCAAAAGGTGGCAATCCTAATTTAGATAAAATTAGAACAATTTGTGTTGAGTTAAGTTTAGATTTACTGTTATTGATCGGGGTTAATTCAAAACGATTAAGGGAATAATTTGTTTTTTGTAATGAAGTAGGTGCCAGTATTGTTTGCCATTCGTCAGGGTGTAAACTTGTTTGATCAACGAACTCACCGCGTAGCAAATGTACCCCGAAACACCCTCAATATCCTTAGGCAATGCACGATCATGACAATTACCTCCCACTTATTAGTTTAGTGATTTTAAAAATATAAAATCTACTCAAAAAAAAATGTTTGTCTTATACGCCACTCCATAAAACAGGTAATTTGTACTGCCCCAATTGTGTTAAGACAACAAAAACTATAATGCAATACGGCGGAAATTACCACTTCGTCTTTATATTTTGAAGATTTTAGCAATGTCTTTTACTATTTTTTGCCAAACCACTAATTATGAAAAATATATGCAGCAATCGTAAATTATAATGCTTCTATAATTTTTATTTTGTAATTAATATCTATTAATTAACAATAAATTTAACCTAAAATGAATATCGATATTACCGAGAAAAGTTTCTTAGCGCATAATATTATGTTTACGAAAAAATATACATTAGTACGTTTCTTAAAAATGACCTAGTGCACTCAGAAGACATGGAAAGGAGTGTATTTAGAAATCAGTATGCGCGAACGGGTCTATTTCAATTTGATAAACCTGCAGAGTACATAAACCTATTTTAAAATCATAATAAGGTTATTATCTACACACATAATTTCGGAGGAAAATTAACCACACAATTATTTATATAAATGGTCTATGAAAATACAGTTTTATTTAATTGGTCTACAAGATTTAACAAAGACATAAAAACCCATTTTAATTATTAAGCTATGGGTACATCGTATATTTAAATTCAGAACCTGTTTTAAAGTGCCATTGCGTTTTCGCCTATTTTTTTTTATTTGAGAAGTTGTTAATCCGTCCTAATAAAGTTATCAGTTTTTATCTTAATATCTTAATAATATTCCCAAAAGCGGTATAATGTTCTTAAACATTATACCGCTTTTGGGAATATTATTCGGGACGCACTCGCCATATTAAGAACAATGACATGCCAACAAACAGACATACATCTATAAAACAAAAACAGCTGCAGCAATATTTGTTTGGTTTAATTAATTTGTCTTGTAGTTGTAGTGAGTAACCACATCACTATTATAATTTCCGTCTTTAGAATTTTGTTACTGATATTACGGCAAAAAAAAGGTTTTATCGCAACTTTGGCGGCTATCAATAGATACCGTCGTATTTATCTTTCATTCAAGTTAACGATTCCCGAACTATTGTTTAAAAACTAATTCAGTAAATTTTATCACGAGTTTTAAAATTGAAAATTGTTGTTTATACTATAATGTTCCTTCAGAAATGATTACTATTTACAAAGACAAACATGAAGTTTGTGCTCGTTAAAGTTTAAATGTGCAAAATGTTGCAAAAACCGGTCCCACCGGTGATACCTATTTTATAGTAAGGCGAGACGATATAGAAACGTCTGGACTTCATATGGGAGTTCGGAAATAATGAAACATAAAACTTAAAGTCAGCCTAAAGAGCGCTAAAACTTTTTGCAAAGTATGTCGGCGGCGTGGCCGTTGTTTGTGTCATCGGCTTACTTACCTGGTGTACCAGCGCGACCAGGAGCAGAAGGGCCGCCACAGGGACCCCTCTAGTTCTCATCGTAGTCCGGTTATTACAAGAGCCGAATGTTTTAAAGTTTAACCCGGTGTCCGACGAGCGCGCAGGCGTCGACCGCGCTGCTCGGCTGACGAACCGCGAATGATGAGCGGGCCTTCCGCTCGCGCCTCCAACTATTCGTCTTAAACGCTACACGCCACGCTTGCCTCGCACGGATCGCGCTGAGCCATACCGCGCCGCCGGCTCGCACACAACCTCTTCCTATGCAGCCTCAGAATGCCCTTTGTTCAATTCCCAAATGTAAACCACCAAAAATATAATACAATCAATATTTTTGCGCCACAAATAAAATTTACCCTTATTATAATTCCTCTCTAAATTACCGTTAAGTAATAATTCTTAGCCTCACGGCGTTAAGTCAGCCCTGTAAAGTTCTATGACCCCTCTCTTGCGCTTATCACGTTGACTATAATAAAAAGCAAAACGTCGTAACTCAAGACGACTCCGACAGGGAAAAAGATACCTTCCGTAAATGTAAACTCATACATAGATATCTTTTGTAAATTGAATCACACAATGAGTACTATCAGAGTTATTTACTAGTCGCTCCCAATTCCTTCCTGTAGAATGTAGGTACTTGTTTATGCACTAAACTTAGTACATATATTATAATAGTATTTAAGATTTGGTGTCTTCCATACAAGGTTACCTATAAGAATCTTTGGTAAAGGGACTAATCCCCATTAAACGAAATAATTATGCAATTTGAAAATGAAGACGGATATAAATAGCAATTTTGTCAAGTTAACATAATTGTTAATCTTATTTATTTAATTGCGTTCTCGATGCGTGCAAGGTTTGTTTCGCTGTAAAATTTATGTAACGACTGTATTATAAACACCTACTTATAATGCATGTATTAAAATACTGCTAAGGTTAACACATATTTCATAATACGAGGAAAGACAGCTAACCCACAACATTTTCAAACCACAGATTATCATAAAAATATAAGTCAATCTAAACTCTATCTTTACTATTATATGATATATGAACTGAAGAGTTTGTTTGTTTCTTTGAACGCGCTAATCTCAAAAACTACTGGGTCGGATTAAAAACTCTTTTAGTGTTGGATAGTCTATTTATCAGCGAAGGCTATAGGTCATAACATAACGCTATGACCAATAGGAGCTGAGCATCAACGAAAAATGTCGCTAAAACGGGGAAAATGTATTCCTTTTAATAGCTTACGTTGTATTCATTGCGTAAACGGTTAGTTAGAAAACAATTATGTATGACGGAATTGTTCCTCTAAAAACCTTAAAAAATCTGTATATATAAAAGAAAGTGGTGTTAGTTACACTATTTATAACTCAAGAATGGATGAACCGATTTGGCTGAAAATTGGTAGAGAGGTAGCTTAGAACCAGGGCGTCTACTCGCGAAATTCGATATATCGTGACATTTGTCGTGTCGAAGTCTACTCTCAGTAACATCATTTTTAGTATCGAACGATCATTGAACGACCGATATATATTCGACATTGTCGAATTTAAACCTACTCTTAATGGTAACTGTCAGTGACGAAGATTTGCATTTCACATTGTCGCATATGTCATATTTACGATAATCACAACGAGACCTCTTATGCTGTCGTCGGCATTATCGTAGCGAATTGTATTTAAGATTGTGGAATTAATAACTGGTAATTGGGGATTTACAATCAGTTCTAATGCAATTACGAAGTTTTTATTCACCTTAGTAGCCCACGGGGACGAAAATATGGCCCGTCGCAGAAGGAATCAGCAAAGACGAGAAAATTTCAATTACATTATTTAAATATTTGATTTAAGTGGTTCTTTGCTATTGATGTAGTAGTACCTTATCCAATTGTCATTTATGAATATAAGAACAACAAACAAATAAAATAAAAACAAAATAACAATAAGATGATATTTTATTCATATTTTCATATTAAACTAAAAACAAAACAAAAACAATTGATACTTATTTTCTAGCATTGATTTGGAACAAAGATGGACATAGGAATGGCTTCTATAAACCTATTCCACTTATCATTATAATAATTAAAGACATATTATAGCCAATAGGGGACCGGCCTATGCTTGATTTTGTACATTTTCTATATGTATTGGTTAATAATACGAAAAAGAAGCACTCCTGCGAAAACTGCATCACAATTGGTTAAAAAAGGAGCGAGTAATTCATATTTAAAATATTGTAACGTGCAGAAGTGGGCGCGATGTGGGGATATTGCTTCATCTCTTTTTTCGCACGCGTCGTAATTCCCGATGACGTCACATGTGGATATTTCGTCTCTTTTCTGTTTCTTGTTGATTACCCCTTCCACCGAAATTCAAAGACTTATACCTTGTTGATTTTTTAACGGATTTTAATAATTCCTTCTGTGTTATAATTTATATTATGTAAATATTTGATAATAGTAAAGAACAAAAATTAGTCCGGTACCCTATAGTTACCTATCACTTAACAACAAAATAAACATATAAGTAATTTATTTTTATAATAACTTCAAAGAAAAACAATTAAATTATTGATCAACATTGATTTGATATAATTGTTGGGAATAGAAAGAGCACAAATCCAGTTATCTTGTTGGATTTGTTTTATAATAAATGTACTAATTCTAGTAATGTTTTCTTTATTTCCGATAACCTTAACTCAATATTAATCAGTAAGTATTTTTTTCTTGTTCCATCCGTACAACTGTTCGGTAATATTACTCCTTTGCGTTGGCTGCATTCTCGTCAGTCGCGGCGAGGACCTAAAGAAACACAGTTTTATACATTTGTGTTGTCTTCAAAATTGCAGTTATGGGTGACTTAAGTGTATAGTATAATTTGTACAAAAGTTATTTTGGTTAGCTGGTCCACACTGCACGGTTCCAACATACTTAGTCTAAAAATAAAATACTTAAAACACAATTTTATACTCGAACTATCAGATATAATTTATAAACATACTGTTTCTCGTTGTATAAACACATTTATCAAGTTTCCTCAGAAAGCTTTCTTCTTTAAATTGTGGCTTCCTCCGATTATATTTTATCATCAGTGATTTTTTCCATGTCAAGTAATAGTATATACAAACAATAAATAAAATTCTCATAAATAATTTTGAATTACTGAAGACTGCCTCGGTGGCGTAGTTGTATTGCATGTCCGGTACAATAGCGCTCTGAGGTCCTGGGTTCGAATCCCGGGTCGGGCAAAGTGATATTTGGGTTTTTCTGCTCAGTATCAGCCCGGAGTCTGGAATTTGTGCCCGATATGGCGATAGGCTCGCCCCCTATCACATCATGGGACGGAACATACTTGGCGAAAAGTGGGTGCCCTAGTTGCGCCTCTGCATACCCCTTCGGGGGTAAACTGCGTGATGTTATGTATGTATGTATGTATGTATGTAATTTTGAATTATCGAGCTGTCTGCCAATTGATGACACTTATGATGTCTTGTCACAACGACTCCATAGAGAATATTTGTTTATTTTTATGAATTTAGCAGTTATCATTCATTCCGAACAATGAAATAAAAACATAAATTTAGTCTTTGGTTAGGATAAACGACTGAGATAAACGATAATGAGTCCGAACATTTGTTAGAGTAGGGTGTTTGCGATACTTTCGGAGTATCGTATCGTTTCCGATATATCGTTGTCGATTTTGGGAGTAGACGCCCAGGAGACATAGGATACTTTTTATCACATAAGACGTGGTATAAGAAAGCTAAATTTGGTATGGAAATAGTATAAGACCCTGGGAAGGTTATAGGCTACTATCCCGGGAAAATATATAGTTGGACTTTTATCCCGGAAAACTCCTTCACGCGGGCGAAACCGCGAGCAAAAGCTAGTATATAATAAAACAAAGTCCCCCGCCGTATATTTCTGTCTATTAAACGCAATAAACTCAAAAATTACCTTACGGATTTCAACAAAATTTAATTTGAAGATAGTTTGAGATGCGGGAAGAGAATAGAGACATAGGCTACTTTCTATCCCGGGAAAATATATAGCGGGACTTTTATCACGGAAACTTCTTTCACGCGAGCACAGCTTCGAGCAAAAGTTGGTATAATATAAAATGGTATCTGAAATAATCAAGGTAATTTTGTTTAGCCTTGATCACTTCCGCTGTATTTATGTCCTTGCTCGTGTAGTTGGCACCTCTCAAGACGCGGGTCGGCTATATGCGACCACGGACTTTGATCGATGATGTTCAGCGTGGAGAAGTCCAGGATGAACATCATCGTAATACACGTAAAATATCTAAATCGCTGTTTATTAACTGACTTCAAAAAAAGGACGAGGTTCAATGCAACTGTATGTTCTTTGTGTGTTTGTTACGAGATTACTCCGCTAATTGTGGAACGATTTTACAATATTGTTTTTGTTCAAAAGCGGATACTTTCACACATCATTTTTCGCAAATTTTATGTAGTAAGTTAAGTACTTGCGTATGGTGATCATCATTTTATGTAGCTGAGTTGATGATGGAAGGTACAACTCCTTAATAGTAAGGGGCCGCTCAATTTGGGGGGGGAGGCGGGGTCTTGTTACAGTGGCAGGAGGGGGATTTGTACAAAGCGATATGCAACATTGTTTATTTTTTTTTAATTTAAGAGAATAACAAAGGTATTTTAGCGACTTTCCGGTATTTTGCGTAAAATATTTGTGAGTATTTAAAAAAAAATGTAAATTTAGAGTTAGGTAACTTTAGGAGAGGGGGACGGGGGCATACTGGAAAACGTTACGGCACGTTGCAGGCGCGTTACGTTTGAAGGCGGTTTAATTTTTTGTTAAAAAGTGTTTATGTTTATATAAACAGTATGAAATTTTACTTATATACTACTTAGGTAGATACGTCTTCTTGGTTGTGTTCTTCAATATTAAAGGTCGTGTCCCTGAAATGACTTCGTGGTTGTACGTATAAGTCTTTCCATTTTGATCAATTTTTGGCATCTTTTAAAGCAGTCGCAATAGACAATCTAGTGTGGGCAATCACTTGATCTCCCCAACGGATAGGTGTGCGGCCGCGAGATCTTTTCCCTTCTACTTTGCCCAACACAAATAGATTATCAAGGTTATATTTCTGACAGCGGACAATATGTCCAAAATAACTAAGAATCCTTTGGCAACGGATCATTGATACTCTAGCCTTTACGCGCAGTTGCTCAAGTATGGATTTTTTCGTTCTCATGGCGGTCCATGGTATACGGAGCATTCTTCGCCAGCACCACATTTCGACAGCCTCTGTTTTCTTTCGTTCTGTAGACCGAGTCCTCCGCGACTCTGCGCCATAAATGAATATCGGTAAGACCAGGTTTTCGACTAGTCTCGTCTTGTTGGGTATTAAAGACCCTTGTGTCCTGCCAAATATGTGCTAGCTTGCTCACTGCAGCTTTGGCCATTCGAGTCCTTCTCCTAATTTCACGTTCGCAGCCTCTCTTGTCAATAAGTAGCGATTCGAGGTAAACAAACTTGCTGATAAACTCTAGATTGGAAAGTCCTAGAACTGGTGTCCTAGAGAACTGATCAGTTCTGTCGATGATCATGACTTTGCCCTTCGATTTTTTTATAGTGATCCCAACTAGTTTACACTCTCGTTCCACTTTGTAAAAAAGATCGGCTAGTTCCTTTTCTGAAGTTGCGAAGAGTGTAGTGTCATCCCCATATTTCAACTTGCTAGTCTTTACTCCACCGATTGAGACACCTCCTTTCCAGACTTCTAAGGCTTTTCTCATCATGTATTCGCGATATATATTAAAGAGAATGGGAGAGACGATACACCCCTGTCTGATCCTATTTTTTGGCTTGAAGGGAGTTGATATGACATCATTGACTTTAACCATGGACTCTTCGTCTTGATATAGATTGGCAATTAACAAAATGAGCTGTTGAGGTACATCCATTTCCAACAGTATGGTTCATAGATAGTCCAATCTCAAATGCCTTTGAGTAAGCAATGAAGCACATTAATAGGGGGTATTAAATTCTCGGCTTTTCTCAATGACTTGCCTTTTTCATCTGATATATTGTGCCTCGACGTTTAAAACGAAGCTCGCCTGTTCACTGTTTATTTGCCATTGTAAATATGATTGTAGTCGGCCATTGATTATGTAAACCAATATTTTACTCGCATGAGATATCAGTGCACCTGTTCAGTAGTTCTCGCAATTCGTTGTTGAGCCTTTTTTATGCAGTGGAACTAGAACGGACTGCTTCCAGTCACTAACCCATTTTTCTGTTTTCCAGACTTTATTGCATAGAGTAAGCTTTATTTTTACATTATATCATTACATACATATACATATATTTCATTCCTACTACCAAGTCCATATTTACCAACCACGTCCCTCAGGTAATTATCAATTGTCGTGGTACCTACTGTGGAGTTAAGGTCTCCCAGCAGAACTGTTATATCTCTCTTTGGTAGACTTTTGAGAATATCATCTATTTGGTGGTAAAATGTATCAATATCAGATTCTGTCGAGTTAGACTCAGGTGCATATACCATTGCCACATTAATACACATGGTTTTGTGTTGATTATCAGTATTAAAATCCGATCACTCACTGGGTTATGACTACTATGTGAAGACTAATATGTTTATTTGGGAGGACACAGACAAAGCTACACCATTCTTACTTTGATTTTCTGGGCTCGAAAATTATACAGTATGGCCGTTCGAGGTAATATAATAACCTGATCATCTCATGTGAGTCTCGGTAATAATATCTTCAGGTCATAGTGTATTTATTATCTGTCTATAAACTCCATTTTCCCAGGATTAAGCATTCCCCGTACATTTCAGGTTCCTGCTCTAATATTTTTGCGAAATTTTGTATGCTGAGTTACAGTTGTGGTACAGTCAGCAACAGAAGTCGTTGAACATAATTTGTTTCCAATATTTCCTAATCATTATCATTTACCATAAGTTACTGATGAATTTAAATACAAAACAACTTGACATAATTGAACTACAAAAGTAGCTGAACGCCGTCAAACCATTCACTGCTAAACATTACTAGCAATTTTTCATGATCTGTAATAAATACAAATGTGGCTAAAATTAGCAAATTCTTTGTTTTATATACAAGCTTTTTTTCCAACAGTCCAGAATATCAATTAAATTGTTATTTTATAACATACTAGCTTTGGCTCGCTACTCCGCCTGCGTGAAAAAGTTTTTCAAGGACTAAAGTCTTGCTTTATATTTACCCGGGATAGAAAGTAGCGTATAGCGCTTAAGAGTAATGTAGCTTCCTATTAGTGAAATATTTTCAAAATCGGTTAAGCAGTTCGTGAGTTTAGCGCATTCAAACAAACAAACTCTTCAGGTTTATATAATAGTATATATTGAAGTTAATAACCAGAATTATACATTTTTAAGTATGGACAAAAGATCATAATACTTTAGTCAGTAATATTATAACATTAATAGGAATAGGTTAGTTACATTTTAAACATCCTATTTTATAGAGCACTGGCCGGTTTAAGAAACAAATGTGTAAATTCAAAATTATTCTGGCAGGAGATTCTCTTCGAAGAATTCAACGTAAACGTCAGTTTCTTTTTCATATTTTTTTCAGCCAATCCTTTACTTTGGTATCCATATTGAAATGATAACCTTAATCTGTACTTTTCTTTGGTAAGTGATTTATGGTCCGTTTCAATGTTCAGGTGTTTTGTAAATTAGTATCTGTTCATCGACTTTTGTTGCTGATCGTACCAGTAACTAATTTTCCGCACTGTGCCTGGTGAGTCCAGTCAGTGTGGCCAGTTATATATTTCACACCATGCGATCTGGACTCGACAAGGGGACCGGTGGTAGCCGGATCGCATCCATTCGTACTCCTTGGATATTTCACTTTCATATGATTTCTTGGAAAAATAGTGCAGTGGTTTCCCCTTGCCCTCTACCTCGCAACGTTGGTATATTATGATTAGCTAGATCGTCCTGCTGCCAACATCTGACATCGTTTGAGGAAAAAATGCCTAGACCTCCTGTTCTCCCGCTGGCTTGTCGACCTATCTATCCTAAGGAATTTTTTTTTTGGAACTGCTGCCGTCATCATCGTGGGTACCGTGCGAATGGTGTACAAGCGATCCCCCGGCTTAGCAACCACGGCAGTCCCAATGAAGATTTGGTGGGCACTACCGCTATCGCTGAGGATGCCAGCGAACGGTACGCTGGCAACCCGCAGCTATTCGGTCACTGGACCCGGGAGGAAGAAGAAAAGACGAAGGAGGAGGAGCTTTGTTAGGATGATTGGAAGGGAGATAGAGGGGAGATGTTCGCGAATCCTTATAGACCTCAATGTGTATTTGGCAACCAAGAGGTAAACACATTACACCATGTGCCTAGGGTTGCGGCCTAAATTTCCCCCGTGCATGGGAGTGCATTCGGTGTGAAGTCTGAGCTCATAAAAATTGCCTCGGGGGGGCTCCAAAAGGACTGGGTACCATAGTCTCCACGATAGATTACTCGACGTAACAGGGTTCACAAACCTGTAGGTGTAGCGTTGGAGAGCTGAGGCTAGGTGGTTGCTTCGTTGTGCAGCCATGTATTGCGCGTCACTCAACCTAGAACCTCTTAATCCCAATCAGTAGATACTTAATCCCTGGGAAAGAATTAATTCTGTGAAAAAAACGAGTAGTACGCGATAAGTCTCCTGACTTAGCAAACGCTGTGAACAAAGTGTAAGTAAAAAGTTCTATCTAGGATTAAATGAAAAAAAAAATGAAATTACACGCAACAATTTGTGAAGGACACAATTTCTAATTAAAACAAGAATCGCTTTATTTGCTCCTTATAAATAACTTTAACTGAAATCCTTCTTCTCTTTCAGGGAGAGGTAGAGTTAGTTAGTCAGAGAGTAATACACCCAAATTTCGCCGGCTACTTTAGGTCCCACGAAATAAGGAGTGAGTCTATTTCAATTTAACAAATTGGCACATTTTGAAACTTCGCGGTGATACCAAGTAGGAAAACACAATATCACTTTGCCCGATTTAGGTTCGAAGCTGCGACGTTAGGGCGGTGTACCGCGCACGCACGCGCTGCGCCACCCACATAGTCTTTGTAACACGCTTTTATTATTATATATACTTTTATGTTTGCGACTAGCGGAATTAGACAGTCATACTTTGAATACTTTACTTTAAATAGGAAGCAACTTTAAAAAAAAAGGAGTAATAGGGGATATTAGCGTCAAAGTGGCACATTAATCTTTTATTTTAAATAAATATATTGATGTAGGCTCTAGAAACTCTCTGAACGACGCTCAAGTTGCCACTAGATCCAAGGTCCGCCCTGCCAATCGATATCAGTTTTGTCTCGACATAGAACGCTTCAAAACAACTAAGTATAATTAATAAAACCATACCAAATTAACTATTAATATTTAAACTACAGATCCGGTTTTACTCATTTTTCCCATGGAATGCACCTTAATGTTTTTAAAAGTTCTGTACATCTAAGTAAAAAGCCTTCACATAATCAAATTGACACTACGGGGGCTACGATGGGCTTTTACAAAATCTTTTGAGTTGAATGGAAAAGTAAAAAAAATGTGAAGAAAACAGGATCACCGGATATTATACGTCGATATATTTTATCGTTATAAACAATTAGGGTTGTGTACTTATTGCATTCCTTTCCTTTGAACTTCCAGCAGGAAAACAGGTTTATACGTCACTCGCCTCAAACAATGTTAGTCAAGTGAAACCTTTTGTTCTATGAATAATGACGTAAAATATTATTTGCAATAATTCGATCTCTCATACCCTAGGCACATTGTAATTCCAGGTAAAATAGTTGCACCCACGTTTACAATCCTTAAACAGCGAAAAGGAATCATGCAAAATTAATTGAACTTAAACATAATAATACGCTAAATGACTACAAGAAAGCTATGAGTTAAACTCATAGCTTTCTACAAATTACAGAAAATGACTACAACAAAGCTATGAGTTAAACTCATAGCTTTCTTGTAGTCATTTTCTGTTAGTTAGCATACTAATTAAACTTAACAATGATAAAAAAAAATGTAATCAAATGGCATATTTTTAGAATTTTCCACCTTGCTGTCTTTTAAGCTGATTTTAATCAAATTAGCCCCCATGAATGGAATATGTTTTTTTAATGAATATTTAAGTTGAGAGTCTGGAGAATTTTTTGAACTACCTTAGAATCACAAAGTCACCTAAGAGTGTTAATTAAAAGTAAGAAATTTTAAGTCATAATTCATAGAACATAAGTTCTTCAATTTAGACCAACCTTTTCATAATTTTCATTACAGTAACGAAGCTGGTAGTTTTTAGCAAAAAAGTACCCCTAATGAAAAATTTTTTGCAACAAAAAACCAAGGAGTGCTCTTTCTCTGGACCCTTAAATAATTTTTCAATTAATGTTATGGGGAATAATTTTTAAATTAATATCAATAAGCTCTATGACAAGACAATTATATCATATTATATTCAATTATGATTAAAGCCATAAATAAGTAAAACTATTTAAATTGTTGTTGACCTAATAAACAAAGTATAAATCTAAAGAGTTCTCAGACCTTGTATATAAAGCAGACATTGGGCAAATTGACATACAAAAAATTTGCGCATATGCAATGGTTACTTTAATATATAATTTATCGCGACATAGCAAAACACTTATGTAAAAGAAAAATGAAAATGTTTCATCATTTTCGCGGTAGATGGCATTAGTTTGTATTAAGAGTTTACTATTGACATTTCTAAAGATATCGATCATTTTGTAATCTATAATATAATAAAAATAATTTTAACAAAAATTTAAACCGCTTTCTAAAACCACTCAAAACCAGAAAAAAAATTCACATAACATGTATATATTGGATACCAATATTAGAGTCGGTGCCTGATTAATATTGCTAGTTAAGCTAGATAAATACATGAACAAACTTACTATTACGTTAGAACGTAACGTCTTCTATTAAAAAGACGCGATAGCCTAGTAGGTTGTGGGCCGGACTGCCGAGACGAATGTCCGCAGGTTCAAATCCCAAGGGCACACACCTCTGACTTTTCTAAAAAATATGTGTGTATTCTTTGTGAATTATCGCTTGTTTTAACGGTGAAAGAAAACAGTGAGGAAACCTGCATACCTGAGAAATTCTCTGTAGGAATTTTCGATGATATGTGAAGTCTACCAATCCGCACTATGGCCAGCGTGGTGGACTAAGGCCTAATCCCTCTTAGTAGGCCCGTGCCCAACAGTGGGACAGTATAATATAATACAGGGCTGATATTATAATTATATTATAAATCTCTGTTCAGCAAAATTAATGCTTTGGAACAGGCAACAGATGGCACTTTTTATAAATTATGTTAATTTCCAGGGCACTTATTCTGTATGATTGTGTAAACGCGTAACGCGGCCGTTTCATGTTATCTTCGAGAAATGTGCGTAGAATGGTATTCTGTAAGCCAAATTTCTATAGTCCTAAACATGATGCGTTGTGTTACGTGCTTGTTACACACTGTCAAAATAACGTGCGGGATAGAGAATAAGGCCCCAGAATTATCTAAGATAAAATTGTATCGTATTTGTGAGTTGTGATGTCTTGTCACAGGACGTTTAAAATATGACAGCAACTTATTACCAATTGGTCACACGTCTTAGAGCATAAATTTAACACTTATGTCCGGTCTATAACTAACTATAGTAATTTACTGTACATTTTTAGAGGTATATTTTTATACGATTGTAATAAATTTTGATGCTGCGCTCTATATTTATAAAACAGTTTAAAAATCTATTCAAATATTTAAAATAATGTGTCAGAGTATCGGAACAAACGTTTTATTTATTTTTTGCGCAGTTCATTACTAACATCGATATATATGTTCGTACTACGTATTAGATTTGGCGTCCTGTTTACAAACACTTAAAAATATACAAATAACACTGCGATACTAATTCGCGGTGAATCGGCCCCATTGGCGTCACAGTAAACGGTTCCACGGCCCATAACCTCCAAAGGCACTTATTAGCTGCCTGTTCTACTTGATGTTGTAAAGCGCAAACTATGAGCGAAGCCACTTGACCCTAAAATATTTAAATGAACCAAAATTAACATGCATATAATCTTATTATACCAGCTTTGTCTTCTTTAGAACACCGTCGTAGTATATGCATTGTTTTATACTGATTTAGTTTTCTGGCATTAAAAACTTAAGTTCCATTATTTTATTATAAATTTTCCAATGATTCTGAGTTTTGTTGAGACAGGGAGAAATCAAGAAGAAGATCTGTAAAGACAATCCTGAAGAGAGCTAGGGGTAAATAACTACCTACTGAAATACCCAAAATAACCGCCTACTTTAGATTTATTTTTTACTAGCTTTTGCCCGCCGCTCCGCCTGCCTGAAAAAGTATATCCGGGCTAAAATTTTCTGTTATAAAAGTCACGCTATTTATTTTCCCGGGATAGAAAGTTGTCAATGTTCTTCTCCAAGTCTCAAACGATCTCCATACCGAATTTCATCTAAATCCGATGAGTAGTTTTACCCCCTTATTCATAAACGTTTTTTATCTAAGGACGGAGTAAAGCTGTGATAACAAGCCTGTTTCTCAGTGCCCAACGGCATTGAGAAATAGACATAGGGCCGTTGTGATTGGTTATTATTGTTGTATTTCAATATTAGCCAATCACAACGGCCCTACGTCTACGCACTGCAAAGACTGCCATGCCGTCAGCACTGAGAAACAGACTTGTTATCACAGCCTTACTCGGTCGTTATATAAAAAACGTCTATGAATAAGGGGGTTAGAGTTTAACGGGTCAGACAGGCATACAGATGCAGCGGGGGATTTTGTTTTATAATATTATATTGCTTAGTACTTTTTGAGATAATCAATTCTGTCATACATTTTCTTTCGTACCTTTAACCGTTTATTCAGCGCGTGCAACGAATGCTCTTAAGAGGAATGACTTTTTCCCGTTTTTGCAACATTTTTCATTAATGCTCCGCTCCCCTTGGTCATAGCGTAATGATATATATCCTATCCTAGTCTTCCACGAACAAAGGACTATACAACCCTAAAAAAAATCTGTAGTATTTTCGTACGAGTAGTTGCTAAGATTAGCGCGTTCAAACAAACAACCTTTTCAGCTTCATATAATAGTATAGATTTTCCAATTTTTATAGCGTTAATGTTATCATGGGAACACCAAGCCAAATTCCTGAACCTGTAGTTGGATGATGAGTTGTTAGTTGATGTCTAAGTTATTTAAAGTAAAATATCGAAGCTACAAACTTTCGACCTACTGAATTCATAAGTCAGGCTTCTTAGCAAAAACTTACAGGCTTGGCAGACACTAAATATGCAGCGAAAGATGGTTCTTATTAGAATGTTTATATCTTCAAGTTTCTATCTCCATTAACATTGTAGCCTATCATCACTTGATTCACGTTCATCTTCGAAAAATAAAACAGCGTGCTATAATATATTATATTTATTATTTAAAAACATCTATTCGAAATATGTATATTATTATCTATATAATATTTTATTTTCACATTGATAGTTTCAGACTTTTTATAACGTGGATATTAATTTCAGAATAAAATTGCTACTAAAATAATTGATTTCGTATATTTTCGCCTAAAGTACAGATCCTAATCCCTATTAGACGTAATAAAAAATATTCAAAAATAAATCAAAAACACCTAAATTGTTTTTTTTAAGGATATTATACGGAAATCTTTGCACATTTCTAACCGTAACCCGCGCCCCGTTAAGTATGGAAGATATTACCTCAAATGCAGTCAATGCGATACAACAGGTACTTCGTAGTTTGAGGTACTGCATAGAACCTATGACTTAGATTAACATTTTGCAAATGATCTTCAGTTGTTGCAAGACGATACGCATTCACGCTAATGAGGCAAACACAAAAATGACTATAACAATAACCAAGAAAGTGCCACCATTACAATAAATCAGTCCTTGTATGACTTACTGCAAGAAACAAAATATGAAAAACTGCAAAATATATTATTATCCTACTATGCCATCGATATTATATATAATATATTATCTGCCCCGACAGACGTCGTCCCGTCTTAACTATGAATTTGCAGCGCTCATTCTGTCAACAGTTACAGTTATTTCAAACAATTGACAGTTATATAAAATTAATATTTTCGTTAAGTTTTCTTAAATTTTCTAATTTACCGCGCAATTTTTTTATTTTTTTTCTTTCGTTAGAACCTCCTCCTGACAATAACAAACACAACAAAAAAATTGTGATATCGGTCCAGCCGTTCACGCGTGATGGCTTGACCAAGAGAAATAGGGATTCATTTTTATATATGCTGACCACGAAGATGTTCGGTCAAGTGGAGGTACCTTAAATCCTGGGGATGAAGGTGACAGCAGTACCGGCCCATTTTCACGTGTTTCCATCTTCTTCTCAACCTCGACGAACCGAGCTTCTGAAATACGCTGCTCGTGCCTATCAATTTGTTCCTTCACAACTTTGAATTCAGGGCCGATCGTAGCTCTCAACTATTTAATCAAAACTGTCTGCTCTACTTGACGAGCAGTCTGCTCTTCTAAAAGTCGAGCCACCTGCTCCTCTTGACGCCGAGCCTACTCTTCCTGAAGGCGAGCCATTTGCTCCTCTTGACGCCGAGCCTGCTCCTCCTGATGCCGAGCCTACTCTTGCAGCATCGCCATAACTGCCATAAGATGCGTAGGTGTCGATACTGTGGAAAATCCAGGTGGGCCAGCAGCCTTGCGTCGGAGAATCTTCGAAACGCCCCCGATCCATCTCTTGGTGGCGTTGACTACGGGTGCGGATGCTAGAACTTTCGTCTTCTTTTAGTAATACCGGCATTGACATCGCACTTCTGACAACAAATGTTATGTGCTAGTATTCTAAATAAACAATATCAATACCAATTGTACTTAAGCACTAAATCACTCAATCATAAACACTGCGTTACCCAATTCACTGTATTCGCTTCGATATCGCTCGTAGCTATCGCTCTTGATCGCGTCGTAAACAAGACTGACTCACACGCGGCCGCTCGCACTTCTTTTGTACCCGGCTGCATGTACTGTCGATCGATCGATATCTGTGGAATATTCTCGAAAGATCCAGAATGGTCGAGAACTCTCTAGTATAATTGGGGTCCGTTATCGTGTTTCCAGGACATTCCGGAAACATTGAGATCAGGAAGAAACGCGTCTTGAACACTCATACTTCGCCTTTGGCGATATATTATTATAAGTGCTCACTTTATTCCTTACTATATAATATAGTTGAAGAATTCGCAATTTTTTTTTATTCCCTTTGAGAATTAAACCCAAAACCCTGAGGTTTTCTTAGTGTAAATACGTCACCATAATTTCGATTAGTTCTGATATAACAGAAAAAATTTCAAACCTAATTCTATTAAATCGTTAATCGATTTAAGGCGGTATATTTATTCACAGCTTTTGCCTATAAATCGTATGTTTTAAAGTGCGCAGGGTGTTGTCAGTTCCTTGTAACGTTACCAATTATACTCACATATATACTCTGTTAACGTTACTAATGTCTTTCTAAATAGTCTGTGGTTATAATGTGAATGATTAACGCCCTCGCAATTAGAACTACCAATGAGCATCATCATTGCATTGAATTGTCAATGCACTGACGTACGTCCGAATGGCGCCTGCATAAATAGGCGTGCAACGCGACCCGCCGCCTTTTTGAGCCATTATCTTTGGCCGTGGCACTACATATTGTCACACACGTCGTTGTTCCCGCTAGGGTGAGTGTGCCAATTTACTAACCGCTAACTATGTATTCTGGGCATCAGGGCTTGTGAGCTGTCACGAGTCGCTGGCGCGGAATGTAAGCCTAGCTTGCATTCCGACCTGGTGGATTCTGATTCCAGGTTCTTCTTCTTCTTATACGGCGTGCTTTCTACTATGTGCTTGCACGGTGCACTATCACCTGGAGGTGTAAAAATAAAGCTCGTACCACGTAATTACCCTGAGCTATCAATTGTCTCTCTATCTATCTGCGGGCAGGCCCTCAACCGCGGCATCCTGTACGCTCATTGTTGAATTATAATAAAATTGGTACACATGCTTTATAAATAAGTTGGCGTTTGCAATGATTTCTATAAATTAAGAACTTTTATAACCGACTTCAAAAAAAGGAGGAGGTTATCAATGCGACGTGAATTTTTTTTTTTTTATGTTTGTTACCTTAGACCTCGCTCATTCATTAACCGATTTGGAAAATTCTTTTTTATTCAAAAGAATATCTCTCCAGATTGGTCCCATAAATTTTTTTTCAACATCGCTTCAGTAGTTTGGTTTTAAAACTAAAAAAACTAGAATAATTATGTCGTCCAAGTGAACGAAATCGCGAATTTTGCTTTCTTGTGAGATTTTTAGTGATGGTTTTGCGTTGGGTTCGGTTGAGTGCACTTGTCATATACTTATACAAATATCATAACACCTTTTCGCCGTGTCAGGGGTACTCGGAGGAGTAACTCCTCAGCGCGATAGTCGTATCGTTAACGAAACACAACTACGCCATCAAGACGGTCTATTTTTTACTAATACAAAAAATAAAAAAATAAAAATAAGCAGTTTTAATTAGGCACCGACTCCAAAATTGGTACACAATATATACCTGTTATTTTTTGGTTTTGAGTGGTTTTTGAAGGCGGTTTAATTTTTTGTTAAAATTATTTTTATTTCATTCTAATCTCAAAATTGTCAAAGGTCGTCTTCTATTTAATGTATTTCGTCGACTCTCACAAATGAAAGACCTAACACCAGTAAAGTTAATTATATTAAATTAGTAATTATGATAATAAGCTAAGTGATATAACAGACAGCTCTCCAGTAGACTCACGTCCCGCTCTCTGACTTTATAATATTATTCGCCGGAACCCGGTTCAGCATATGTGTTTCATTATGTAAAGTATATAAATATATTATAATATTAATTTGATATCAATGTGTGCATTGTTTCATTTTATTATTTCCCATAGAAACACACACTAACCCAGTACAGGTTATACATACAACACGGTGTTTATCTGTTTCCATCTATAAATTAAATATATATATAAATTAAATATAAAAATATTGCCCTACAAAACAGATGCAACATGGTGGATGGTGGTGGTGGTTATTAACATATCCGCATATCGATCAACGGATATCGGACACAAATAGTAGGCACTTTGTTTTGTTTTTACCCTTTTAGTCGGCTTAAAAAACAATATGGTTATTATCTATTGCAATTTTATAGATTTTCGCATGCTTGTTATTAATAGTTCCTGTGGCGAAGCGTCCGTACAACCTGATTCCGACCGGTTTCCCGTTTGGGATAGCTTAGTTTTGTTTTCTGTTAAATTAGCCGCGATATATTACCTAAGGCAAGTTTCCTTTGCCTCAGGTTAGCTTTTTAAAAATTTCACCCTTCGCCACTGAATACTTAGTTCTAATTTTAATACGCCGGAATGAATTGGTAAAATCTACACAAGTGATATAATTACTATGGTGGTCTTTTTGATCGTAAAATAAAACGAATTAGAGCACTGCCGGATTTGTCAATAGACGGTATAAGCGGCTTTAGGCGTGGTATAGTAGCAATCGTGGCTCGTTTTTAATGCTACCGCAAATTAGACACCAACACGCAGAAAATGTCTTGCCCGATGTGTTATTTGCACGGCAGTCGCAATTACATTAAGCTTGTCTTTTCTTACTAATATTATAAATGCGAAAGTTAAGTCAAATGTTTGGATGTTTGCCAGAGGTACACACAGAAACAATTGAACGAATTTAGATAAAACATAGCACATGGGTAGACCATGTCCTGGATGAACACATAAGCTACTTTTATCCCGGTAATTTTCTACTATGGGAAGAAATTGGATTATTTAATATGATTTTGAAATAGATGGCGCTGGCGTATAAGAGTGTTTTAGGGGCTTTGATAGCGGGAACGTCTCTTCACGCGGAAAAAATCCATAAGTAGCACATAGTTATGTCATATATTGACTGATTGACTGAAGACTCTCCAATTAGGACTACTACAAGAGAGATCCAAATGCTTATAAGGGATCTTAAGAATATTGACAGCAACATGTACGAAGCAATCCACGTTGCAGAGAACCGGCACCATTGGCGCTGTATAGTCCGGAATAAAATGATCCGTGTAGGAGGTCACGACCCTCAGCATTGAGGACATCGACGCAAGAAGAAGATGATGATGAGATATGTAAATTTAATTACATAATATATAACTTGACTTTGAGTATTTTTAGTAAAAATATTCAATAACCCAAAAATATAAATAAAGGGGATGCCATAAATTATTGTCTTTTCTATTTTTTATCTACATGTAATCTAATTTGTGTAATATAAATAAACATTTAGATAGGACCTTGTAATAATAAGCCAGCGATATCGTTCTAGTCATTCGTGTTCATGAAATTATTATGTACTAACGTTCGCTCGCGGCTTCGCCCGTTCGTCTATCCAACATTAAACTAATTTTACAGTTTGAACCAGTAGTTACTCAGATTAGCGCGTTCAAACAATGAAACTCTTCAACTTTATACAGAGTGTCCCAAAAAATAATGTCAAGCGGAGTTCCAGATATATTGCAGCCGTTGGGGTATCCGAATCAACCCCATGGATGTTCCGCGATTTTTCATAGTTTTCGAGTTATAAATATTTTTTCTGAATTTTAGATTTGGACAAATAAATGTTTCCAAATTTTTAAGTGGCAACTAAATTTTCATTGGTCGTACTTTTTTGCTAAAAAAAATCAGCTTCGTAACTTTAATGAAAATTATGAAAATGTTGATGCAGTGAAAGATACCGTAAGGTACATGCTCTATCTCTGGACCTCCGCTTGTCACTATAGTTTGGAACACCTGTATATTATAGAAGTATGGATAGATTAAGTACGTACAATTCATTTCTGTCATTCGACTATACCACCGCGCCAAGGCGTCTAGACGTGGCACCGCTCCGAGGCGTATGAGGCGTGATGAGAGTAAAGCAGTAAGTAGACAACAGAGTAGAGATGAGAGTGCTCGTAGTTCGGGTTCATGAATTCAATGCTGATTTTTATTATTTTTGCATAATTTGAAAATTCCTAATTCACCTCAAGTTATAACACATCTACTATTATTCTTAAATTACTAGCCCTGTAAAAAGCAATATATCTACATGCATAGATAATATGCACTACGTACTAGATCTGGCATTCCGAACACTCACTGTTTTCAAGTGTAGTGGACTGTAATCCGGTATTGATTGTCTTTTTACTTAGTCTCTATTTTAAGCGCTTTAGCACTACATGTTCAAAGTTTGTTTAGCCGACCATTGATGTTTTACCACTGCAGCGAACTCAAATTGAACCTCTAGTTTTATAATAAATGGATACCGATAATCGCGTCTTTAGGTTATACGTCAATATCTACATGCCTGTGTTACTCTTATCTGAGGTCAGCTTAATAGGATTTCTCATGCATGTTGCAGAAAACAGCAAGAGTTTGGTGTCTTTACTATAGCTGGCCTACCATTAGATATTTAAGCAAAATGATTACTGCAATCCTGTAAAAAATTATACAAAACTTAAATGTTTTTTCCGTTCTGGAAATAGTGCTCAGAATAGACTATATTGTAAAATTATAAAAAATATAATGTGAACTATATATCATATAAAAAAACGATCTAAAATTAGTAGCACTGTGTACTAAAGTAGTATCGCACGCCGGTTTCTATCCCGGTAGAATGAATTGGGAAATTTTTTATATTTTAAAACCACCTGTGTATTAAATACCTACATTCTGCAATAGACGATTTATATTTGTATTTATAGACGACACTTATAATTTTAATATTCTATAATATTCTAAAATCAAAAACTATATATCGTAATAGGTTCAATACCCAAATTAAACAGGCCGGCATAATTGCGTCGACTAGCAATGTATAAACATTACTCGTTAGTCGGACACTATCTGGACCCACTCCACATGCTGTCGAATGCAGAATGTCACAATCCCGTGACCATAAAAAAAACTTTTAAATAGCTATTGCCTAAACTTTTATATTTCGTACTCCATCTAGGGAATCTAGACAATGAATGGTCGTAAACTCCAATTCATTTACCTACGTGTTCCGTACGTAGAATAGGCATTAGTGTGTAATGCAATCAATCTGACAGACGAATTGATAAAGGTCGCAGGATCTTGTTGGATGCGGGCCGCTTTCGACAGGTCCGTCTGGAAATGTTTGGGGGAGCCCTATGCTCAGCAGTGGACTTCACGTGGCTGATCATGATGATGATGATGCAATCAACCTGTGTAAGTTGTACTGTTGCCCGGAGATTAAGTAGTTAATGAGAAATTAGAAAATAACATCTTATCTTACTACTATTATTAAAAAGTCTGGAAAATGTTTGGATGTTATTAAAAATAAACGCAGCAACTGCTTTAAAGATTTGGGTATTTGGCGGACGGATAGACCACGCCTCGGATTAATATACAGGTTACTTTTTACCCAGATAATTTGGCTCCGTCCAAATATTTGATTTATTTATTTAAATTTTAAAAATTCCCTTACAATCATGGGTCATAGGATTTTTGTAGCGGGAAAGAATTTCACGCTGGCGAAGCCGCGAGCAACACCTAGTTAGTTTATAAATTGCTCTGTTAACAGCCACAATACACATGTATTATTGAAAAGTGAGCCAGTAAAAGGTAGGTTTCTTTATTATAGTTCTGCATGATCAGAACTACGATTTAAGACCGTCGTTGTTAAATTATTATTGGCACTTCATTTCTCCTTACAGTCAAATTCTATAGTAATAAATTCACGTCTCCAGGATGTAAAATAAAAAATGCAATTGCATAAATGGAAATAGAAAATGTTTTAGTACTACAGAATCAGAATCATATCATTGAGAATTCAAATGATCAGAAGTGGTCGCTCAGGTACTGCCAAATATTGTTGTGTGTGGCACGGAATAGCAACCATATATCCAACAGTAGACACAATCTACTGTTGGATATATATAATATTAACTCGTTAGAATTACCGAAAGGACTTGACGTCGTCGTTTTATATTATATACTTGATGTCAAATTTGCTTTATTGAATTAAGAACAGTCATTTCACAGCTATTAACGCTCGGATGCGAATACGCACTCACACACAGTCGTCGGTAGACAGAGGTGTAACCAGGGCAACCACTTTTCGTAGTGTGAGTTCCATCTAATGATAAGATTGACGGCACCCTGTTGCCACATTAGGTACAAATTTACTAAGACTCCGGGCTAATATTGAGTAGACATACCCAAATATTATTACTTTGCCCTCCCCGGAATTCGAACTCATGACCTCAGAGCGGAGTCGTAGCGCGCACGCGATAAAACTACGCCGCCGAGGCACAGCAATTATAATTAATCAGACGCCTGCTTGTTTACGTTGTTAGGAAAAGTTTATAAAATTAAAAGGAATTCCTTTGTAATTTTTCGCCATAGAATTATTTGATAAAATAGACTTAACAGAACTATCTATATCACAAGGCAATCCTAGAATTCTGCATCATTGCCTTAACTCCAAGCAATACCAAGTCAAAATGTATCGTTGCCATTGAAACCCAATTGTGATTCATTGGGAAGACTGGACGACAATCAAAAATGATTTAAAATAACCAATAAATCATATCTCATGCGTATCAATCGGGGTCACGGGGCCCTATTCCATCTACGAGGGCGAATCCGTCCTTATGCAATTATAGGCATTCTAATCGAAAGGCTATATCTGCCACGATAGCCTACTTGGGTGTGGAACGGACTGTCGAGACGAAAGTCCGCAGGTTCAAATCCCTTGGGCACACGACTGTAACTATTCTAAAATTATGTGTGTATTCTTTATGAATAATTATCATTAGCTTTCGGTGAAGGAAAACACCGTGAGGAAACCTGATTAAAAGTACGAGAAAAAAGCTACTAATCTCTGTCTCTAATACAACATACCTATAAGTAATCGATATAAATACTATTTTGTATTCTGTACTATCTCATCTTTAAGAAGTATCAAAAGTAATCATATAAGGTATTGAGCTATTTAATAAACAAAGCTTAAGTTGACATATAAGGATTTGTTCTCAGTTGAGTCGACATTGTTTAATCAACAAAACTGAACTGTCAAAATCCATTATATGCAGTGTGACTTAAAATATAATTTGAGATGTTGATATCTGGAATAGCAACCATTATAGGATGCTGGTTTTAATTTTACAACGTCTCAGTTGACATCGCACTTCAGAGCGAAACTGAGTTATATGTATTACCACGACTATGAATTATAAGTAAAGAATACACCCAAATGAGCTGTTTACGCACTTGTATCCGTGACTAATGATCTGTACTCGGCAAGTATTGAAATCAGAAGTGAGAGTTTACAAATATCAAGGTACATTCCAGTGGAAGTCCCAAAGACATTTCCACTGGCAAAAATCACTGATACGCAATATGTTATTGATATATCTTTGATCATTATTGGATGCTCTATTTAACATTAAAAGTTCGGTGAGTTCTTCGAAACTTGCTACTACCGTTATACAGCCCACTATTAAAACTGTGTTCGCTCCTTACGCACTCTGCACCTACCTTTCTCCTGATATTCCAAACGATCGCTAACTGCACATCAATGCTAATTAGCCAATCAAAACAAGTCATCTCTGAATACGCCATAGTTTATCCTGATTGGCCCATTTTCGCTGTCGATCTGAGACTGGCGTATAGGATTCCTTATTGATATTTTCCGTTCGTCGATGGCCTCCAGGAAAATATTGTAGATGTTGTAAAAGGAAATGCACGTAATAAAAATAAAAAAGGAAACGCAAAAATAGAAGCTAATTTATATTGGGTTGGAGAATAAGTTCATAGCGTTTTTATATTTGTTTTATATTACAACGATTTGTTTGCTATTTGGCAAAGGGCAAGTATTCTTGCGATAGAACTCTTTCTGCTTTACAAAACTATATTTGTATTTTTAAGTTATTTATTTTTTTATTAGTTTTGAGACTTAGATATGGAACGTCGATGACACACCCCGCAGCGGAAGGCCTTCTGAATTCGAAGAAGAACGTCACAAATCACTTTTGAAGGAGAACGGTCACCAAACCAGTCGTGAATTGGCGGAAAAAATGAACTGCTATCGTAAAACAATTCTTAATCATCTTCATTCAATGGGATTGACCGATGGAACGAGGCTATTCGACTGAAAAAACCTGATCGACATGGTCAAACCATACTCCTTCGCACATTCCATATTGCACAAATCGTCAAATCCGCACTCACACTCAGCTCAAATGGTAGGTCCTTCAGCATCCGTCGTATTCTCCAGACCTTGCACCGACCGATTATCATCTTTTCCGCTCCTCTTCAAACCATATGAAGGGCGTTACCTTCGATAACAAAGAGGTCCTTAAAAACTGTATCAACAACTTTTTTGACATACCAGGCGAGTTTTGGCAGAACGTCATCAACAAATTGGTCGAGAGGTGGGAAGAGGTTGTAAACAGCAACGGCGAATATGTATGTATAAATATATATGTATTAACTCATTGATATAATTATTGTTTTTTTGTTTAAATAAAAGTCGAATTATGTATCGATAATACCAATTATCGTTAAAAAGTCTTCAGTAAAAACTCTACGAACTTATTGCCCAATCTCATAGGTTATAATGTAGAATCGTGTTACCCGATTGAATATAATGTGAGACGAGCACGTTGTACGCATTATATTAAATCTTTAACCTACATATAATTTTATAATCAGCTATAATTGTAGTGATGATAACAAACTGTTTATGCATGATAATAAAGCATATTAAGTTATTCTTAAGACTCGAAACAGAAATGTTCTATTATCATATCAGGAACATTTATTTGCCTAATTTTCCCATCACGAGAATTAAATTAAGCACTTGGTCAATTATAATTACTCTATACTTTCTATATTATCATATAAAGCTAAAGAGTTTCGCGCGCGGTACACGCTTATCTCAGAAACTACTGGTTCTAATTAAAAACAATATTTTAATGTTAGATAGCCCATTTATCGAATAAGGCTATAAGCTACATAGCATTATGCTATGATCAATAATAGTCGAGCAGCAATAACAAATGTAGCAAAAATGGGGAAAATTATTCCTTTCGAGAATTATCGTTGCGTGCGCTGTGTAAAAGATTAAATTTACGCAACTATCATGTATAGAGGAATTGTATATCTTACAAAAGAAATAAAAATATGAACGCGATATACTCAATAACCAAACCAAATGATTTTGTTGAATTTTGGCGTGGACTTAGTTTAAGAACCTTGTACCCATAGGCTACTATCTCTCCCGGAAAAAAAGTATAACGAGATTTTTATCCCCGAAAACTCTTTAACGCGGGCGAAACCACGTGCAATAATTAATAAATTGTTATAATTCATGTAAGTTATATTAATATAAATTCTCTTAGACTCTGTATAAATATAAATTACATGTAGACTTCATATTATAATTGCAATATTATATAGTTATACAAATAATAAATGGTACATAATATATTTCGATAGTTATGTATCGATAATACCAGTTATCGTCCTTTTTTAAGTGGAGACATAAAAATATGGATAATATAAAATATAAATAAAGTGCTACCTATAGGACATTAGTTAAAATACTTTCTATAATAAAAAGCTCACAAGTTTAAACACTTATTCTTGGAATAAACAAGAGATGGAACTCGTGTGCTAGCCATCAAAGAGTTCAAAGCATTTGCTCCAGATGGCGTTAAAGACATTCGTAAAAAATGTAGAGCAACAGTAAGACGACTCACGAGGTAATATACATAAAATAATTAATAGTACAGTAACAAAAACTCCTATCTATTTATAATAATGGCGGGTTAGGCAAAGGCGCCCCTAGTACATACGCATTATGTTTCACATAGGTTCACCTAGGCATGGCATCACATAACCCATCAGATTATCGCTATAACGCAATTTAATTACTATCAGAGAAAATGAGGTGTTTTTAGAAATCCTAAAAATTCACACAAATTTATGTTCGATGAGTTAGATTTCTAACTCGGAACCAAAGGTTTAAAGTTAAAATTACATATAGCTTTGTAGAACTGGTTTATATAATACTGAAAACAGAAATAAATATACCCACAAATTAAAAATATTATAGCTAACCTACTTTGTAATAATTATAACAAATCAAACCAACATTTCAAATAAAGAATGATACACGTGGGCGAAAAAATTCATTAGGCCCATTCTTTAAACTAGGACAATCGGATAATTAGTAAACTATGAATATTATATATAAATATTTTAATAAAGCGATCAGGAATTTTGATCTTTTATTTTTGCATAACATAACACATCATACAAATGGTTGAAATGACAGCATGGTTTCTTCAAAACCTTTTTAAACGTATCTTCCTAAAAGTATACCGAATTTGTACTGTATCCTATGAACATAGACGTTCCCGGGATTCAAAATGGGACTGGGAAAATTTCTCTGAAAAGAAATTACATCAAATGATTATAAGTTTCGAGACTCAGATATCACATATGCACACGACGTTTTGAAACGAGTTGAAGAAGCGCGTATTTTGATTCTTGCACCCAATGAGCTGCGCGTCTATGCTACATCCCGTTTCTAGAGACATTCGAAGCGCGTCGACAACTCGCTTTAAACTCATGTGTACTAGCCTTTAGAACTGATTTTTCAATCATCAGGTGACTTTTGTTTCTGGCGTATAAATAGTAATCTTTATGTTATTTTAATATATAAAATCTTTCTAAATGTTCTACTAATTAGTCCAATTGAAATTACTGACGATATTTTTTTATGCTTGCCTTTTCAGAACTAGTACATATTATTATTTACTTAAAAATAAACATACAATATAATCTATATCGACGCTCAATCATATAATTATATTTTACGTTATTTTCATTATATACTTATTTGATATTACCGGATTTTACTGCGTTATTTTATTACTGACTGCCTCGGTGGCGTAGTTGTATTGCATGTCCGGTACAATAGCGCTCTGAGGTCCTGGGTTCGAATCCCGGGTCGGGCAAAGTGATATTTGGGTTTTTCTGCTCAGTATCAGCCCGGAGTCTGGAATTTGTGCCCGATATGGCGATAGGCTCGCCCCCTATCACATCATGGGACGGAACATACTTGGCGAAAAGTGGGTGCCCTAGTTGCGCCTCTGCATACCCCTTCGGGGATAAATGCGTGATGTTATGTATGTATGTATACATTTTATTTAGGTTTCTTATTTCTTAGAATTTTTATATACCATATAATTAAATGTTATGATATTTTCATTAATTAAGTATCGCTTAGATAAGATTATTTTTCATGCAACGATTAATTAGCTATATAGGCTCATTCTTACGTGATTGACAGCATCAGGATAATTTTGTGGCATGAGACAGAAAAGACCATGCTTCTTGTAACAAGAGCCTTGCTTTCCCATTAATGGCACGTAACCGTAGCTCTTTTTACCCTGCAAATAAATAAATATTATAACTATTAAAATACATAAAAAACACACAAAACTTATATATATCGTCATTAAATTGCATCATTTGTTAAACTGATATTTCTCACAAATAATTTTCTCCACCGAATTAACATAAGTATCACCCATTGTTAAAATGTCTTATATAGACTTTTCCTAATCGTAACTAACAATGATTAATTTAAAAAAAAACTTATCACCTCCTCGCTTCCCTCTCCCTCCTGTTCCTCTCCGTTCGCGCTCGACTCGCTCTCCGAATCGTCACTCTCAGACTTGCTCGATTCGCTCTCCTCTTCCTCCCCAACTGCCGGCGCCTACGCAACAACCACTAAACTTACACATCACTAAACTAACTGTATCATTTGAATTTCTGTATCTACCTAAAGACGAATTTATAAATACCTTTATTGTAATTTATATTTTATACGCAAATATGCAGGCATAGAAATGCAATTTAGCACATAACGTACGTACGTACAATTTGCAACATACCTCGACAATCTTATCTGGATCGGGAAGTAGGTTGCCGGTATAAAATTGCATACCCGGCTGGTTGCTGTACACCTCCAGAACTCTTCCAGTGATCGGATGAAGTGCCCTAGAAAAGTAAAGCATAACAAGTTTACTATTTGATGCAGTTCCAAATTTTTTCCGTCCGCTATAGCAATCGCTTAATTTTTTTCGTTTATAAATTACTTATATTATTTCTCTATGGATTATGCCGAGCGGCAACAGCATTGCGATTTTGCGGCTAACTTAAAAACGCTCTTAATTTCTCAGCAATATTCAATTCGTGTTACCATTCTAGTTATTATTTTTAAGTTTTTCGTAATGACGATGCCATTATGCACTACACTCTCACCTAGCATGAAAAGTTAGATCTTGCGCAGTTCCTTGCGTAATGCAGTAATTAACGTCGTATCCACCCATTGGTATCTTCGGTAGCATCGTTTTTATAACTCTAGGAACCCGGAAATCGTATGCAGTACCACCGACTACCTTCTTTTCTCCTGAAACAGGAAAACAAATCGACATTAAAACTTAAATAATGCAATATTTTCTCTTTTATGCTGCCATTTGATGACTTTACGACTTGCTAGTGAACTTTAATCGCCTTTTTGTTTTTCACCAACTTCAAAGAGGAGGCTCTCAATTCAACTGTACTTTTTTATGTTTGTTACCTAAAAACTTTTGACTGGGTGAACCGATTTCGATGATTGTATTTTTATTTAAAAGCTGGTGCTTCCCCTGTGCTTATTAACTTCGGAGATGCATCAGAAAACTCTTAAAATTATGTTGTCAACTTATACTGATTTTTACTAACACAAAGAAGCAAAAATTAAAAACTTTTTAACATAAAATTATACTGCCTCCAAAAACCACTAAAAAATAAAAAATAATTTAACATAATCTAAATACTAGTTCCCAATTTTGGAGTCGGTGCCTAATAAAAAGTACTTACGTATGTAAATTATTCATATCTTTGGTCAAGGGTATTTCAGAAATACAAACCAAGTTAATGCATTACGGTGGAATAACTATTTACCTGTCACTACGCCGTCGTCATCAGCAGCCGTGTATTTGTCAGCGTTGATTGTAATTATGTGATCATACATGTTATCACTGCCAGCATGCTAGAAATAATTAAAAAGACTACTTTAACAATAACGAATGACATAGGAAATTATGTTCTAACCAATAAATAAATAATGAGAAGGGGCTGCGGCAATAGCCTAATCGGTAGAAGCGGCGATAACCTAGTTGGTTGTAAAACGGACTGCCGAGGCGAATGTCCGCAGGTTCAAATCCCAAGGGCACACACCTCTGACTTTTCTAAAAAATCATGTGTATTCTTTGTGAATTTATCGTTCATTGTGACATTGTGAGGAAACCTACACATCTGAGAAGTTCTCTATAGGAATTTCGAAGGTGTGTGAAGTCTACCAATCCGCACTAGGCCAGCGTGGTGGACTAAGGCCTAATCCCTCTCAGCATCAGAGGAGGCCCGTGACCAACAGTGGGACAGTATATAATACAGGGCTGATATAATTATTATTAATAAATAAATAGCAACGTAGAATATAAACTTAAGACTTCAACCAATACACGATATTACCTATGGCCTTTTTACTTTTATGATATACATTAAAACATTTTTGACATTGATAAGACCTTGATTCCACATTAGTCTAATAAATTTGCCTTTTCTTTAGCAAACCTACTTCAATTCCTCTCCAAATAAAAAAATAACACTTTCAACTTACGTGCCCAGCCAAATTGAAATAAGGGGAGCTGCTAAGGTTGACGACAGTGGGCTCGCTGGTGGTGCATCGCATTTCGATCTTCAAGCTGTTGTCGCATGTGACCTCGAAAGAGATTTGGGTCATAACAGTACCCGGATACCCCTCGTTATAGCGTTCAGACACGTGGCTCATTATAACCTTATTGCCGTCCACGTACGAGTGCCAATTTACCTGCGACAAATAATGTTTCAATACAAATTAAATCAATAAACATTAATGAAACCTAGAAGTTCTTCTGAAATTAATATTTTTGTCATTACTCTGATCTCAAAATTTGAACTGTGTCTTCAAAAGTTTTAAGCTACCGACTTGGGAAGACCATCTTCAACATCATCATCATCATCATCGGCCGCAATATGTCAGCTGCTGAAATTTACTATACTTATATGCTTTACGCACAATTACCAGATCTTCCACGGGCTAGTGCGGAAAACAGAGTCCATAACCAAATGCATATGCTAACCTTATCAAATCCAACGTGTCCTCCGTGATAGTGGTGAGGTCTCCTATTGGTAGTCAGCATATACATCCTACCCGAAGGTCTGACATTCATAGTAGCATCGCGAATATAGTTCGCGTAACGACCAATAGTAGCGCCGAAGTAAGGATTCCTACGTTGGAAATATTCTGCCGAAAAAAATTTTATTTGCTATGTAGGTAATTTTCAAGATCAAATACTATACTTTATAATCATCAGTGAGTATGACAATAGTCAAATTATATATTTGTTCTCGTCGTCTAATTACCTTCTGATCAAATATATATTAAATTACATGTTATAAGAATCCAATATCACCTATTTCCTTATTATTTTGAATATTAACGTTTCGAGACAAATCTAAACACGTTTTGCACCCTCATAGAGAACAGAATGTTGTACCTTCTAGAGTATCGAAGCCAGCTACTACGTCATCAGGTATTCCCTTTTTGTCCGGTACTTGTATAGATGTAATAGTAGCACCGTATGTAATGACCTATGGATGAAAGTACAATGTTAAACATTTTTTTTTATCATATTCGAAAATCTTTTGTATGAATGTATTACATAAAAATGGAAAATACTTGAAGCAAAACATTAAAACCTTTTAAATGTTAAAAGGGATAAAATAATTTTAGCCCTTTTTAACTTTCTTTGGCTTGACAATTTAAACTCAGGCAAGAACATGAATTCTCAGTGGCGTTACCTGAACTGTCATCCTGTTTTTCGTTCTCCATGTGTATCTTCTAACAATATCTATATTTGTACTGGACGCGCAGGGACTCTTGGGTTCTTCTACTTCAGGCGTCAAAGAATCCTTTTTCTCTTTGTCAGATCCGGTACCTTTTGGACCTCTCATCGATTTTGGCATAAAACCAAATCCGTCTACAACGAGTTCCACGTCTGGTACCTTCGGTTTCTCAGGTTCCTTCCTCTCTTCAACCTTCGTTGGTGATGCATCCCCGCTTGCTTTTTCCTCTTCACCCATTATCACACAAAATTTAGACAACCAAATATGAGAGTAATATTTTTGACCTAAATAATTTTTATACAATTTTTTTAAATAAAAATGTTTGTTACAATTTGTTTGTCATGCTTTTTGTTTTCAAAATATCATAATGACATTATGGCAACGCCGAAAAAAACATGGTTTTAATTTAATAACACATTTAACCTCGTTGATACTAATGAGTATGAATACATAATAATAATTCATATTAGAACTACATGCATACTCCTATGTTAAACATAAATGGATTATTATAATTATACATCATCTATTTGTAAATCTTTCTTGTAGTCCTTAAACACCTTAATCATTACACGTTATCCCAAAATATAACAGGTTCCAGAAAAATAACTATAGTACCAGTAATGCCAAGTTATTCGTATCTTTATAATTTGAAAGCTGTTAATAGTTTTCTTTAATTCTTATAAATTACGGATGTATATTTGCTATATTACGGGTGCTACCTTACCGGTGAAAGAAAACATCAATAAGGAAACTAAGAATTCTTCATGAGAATTTTTTACGTCAGTGATATCTATTAACAACGAACAGTAGGGGAGGTCACTTTAGTATGGAGGAAAACAAAATATCATGTTGATTTGTAATAGTATTAAAAACTTATTTTATAGTTATAAGAACTATTTCAGAAAAAATATGAGAATTGTATACTTTTTTCTATAATATACAATTATGATATTATATGAACTAAAACTTTTTTTCGTCAGGTTACCTTTAAAAAAATGTCCCCCTTCGCCACTGCTTCGCAGTTATAATAAATGAAATGTTTACATCTTTTTGAACAGTAGACATGATTTTAATATAAAAACACTGATAGGAGTATGAGCGTTGCCTATTAAAACAGCAAATTTATAGGAAAAAAATCGAAATTTAAACCTCATCCCGAGGCAGATATATTTAACCAAGTGCAATAGTATTTTACACACGCCATGCTGGTCTCAGATGACAACATATTATCGCAATTAAAAAAAATACAAATAATGTTTTTTACCCTACCCTGATGAACAAATCAAATAAGAAACCAACTTTACTTTAATATTTTATTGAGAATTCAAAGAAACATAATATAATGTTAGTAATCTTAATGGACGGCAATATAAATACTTAAAATAAAGAAAAGTGACGTCTAAAAGTAGTTTTTATGTGCTACGTAAATACTGAGAAAAAATATTTTACAGAGTTTTAGCTAACTTCATCGGTGGATAATCGAGGTTAAAGCGAGATCTCGAACTATTGGAATACACAATTACATTTTAATGTTATGCCATAATCGATATTTTGAATTTTTTTAATCCTTTCTTAAAGCATTTCTGAATATTTAAGCTGAAAACAATGATTCGATTAACAGAACCCTTAAAAACTCGGTTGAACCCATTATTTATATCTTGAAGTTAATGTGTGCAATGTTTAATGTTATAAATTCAAAATATCTAGAAATGGCAAGGGAAGATTGCGCCTTAATGACCGCGCCGTAAAATTAAATTAAATTTATATATTCGTAGTATTTTACTCATCTTTTTCGTTTAATATTTAGCTGATACAATATTTCATTTTCATTTGATGCGGGGCTAAAATAATGTAGGCACAGAAACCTCCCGCTTTGCTCGACATCCCGCGCTCTATTCCATACCTAATCTTTCAGCCCTAATTAATGCACTTGTTTGAAAAAATGGTAGTCTTGTGATACATATGAGCTGTAAAGAGGAAGAGGTTCATCCACCGACTGTGTTAGACCCTGTATAATTTGTACCATTTAAATCAAACCCAAAACACTTTAACAGTTTGTTTGTCTAACTCTACAGAATCGTTCTTCCACTTTTCTGCTTGATTCAGAATATCCGTGAACTCCTCTAAATGATAGCCTACTTCTTTGCAAGGCGACGGTGGTATAATACTAATAATGGGTATACCAATCTCTTGGAATGAACTCATCGAGGAGAATCCACTTTCGTCCTCCATAAAATTGACAGCATTATTATATTCGTTTGTTTTATCAACTGATTTATCAAGTTTTCCATTTAACACGCCCGACTTTGGAACTTGTTCATCTATTTTAATATTTGTGAAATTATTTTCTAACCCACATGTTACAGAAGATGGCATGTCAATGAAATCAGGGTTGATCTTATCTTTTGCTTCTAGATATTTGTTCGAAATTGTTTGATAGTTGTCTTCGTTATCACAAATTGTGTTCAATAGATATGCAGTTGCGTTTTCTTCAATGAGATCTAGCGAGGCAGTAGAAACGTTCTTGTCACGCCTAGCTTCAACAATATCCTGGTTTTTTCCACTTATGTCAGTATTACTACACGTGCAAGCTAAATCTGGCAATTTTGTGCTCAGTACGGTATTGGCAAGAGTAATCAATCTAGACATTTCCTCGGTCAATTTCTGCGCAGTTTCTGTTTCAGATGTCAATGATAATTTAGATTGACTCCTAAAATATAATATATTTTTAAGTAAAAACATTTATTATAATAGTTTATCATAAAAAATAGGGCAAAATTCTTCTGAATGCTTTTTCTGTTCCTACCTACCTTCTTGTCTAACTTCTTTTTAGCTATTTTGGGGATTAAAGTAGTCTCAATACACGCATAAACACGTCTATTACTTTAATGTAATTATATATTATAAAAAAAATATACCTATAAGCGCTCGCTAATAAAATCAATTGAGATATACTAAATTTATCAAAATAAAACATATTTACCATACACTGCACTCCTTGTATCCGTTAACGTTATTTATGGATTTACTTATTTTTCTTGTGTTTATCTTTTTGGTGGGACTTAATGAGTAATCAGCATTCTTGTTCACATACAGGACTGATCTGGAGCGAGGTAAATCGGCAAGATTGAATGATCTCTGCATTCGCGATAATTCCTTCAGGTCTTCTGGTTTTTGGCATTCAATGTGTTCCTTCACTCGACTCAGGAATGTTACTATTTGTTTTAGTAATGCTATGTGCATCTGTCTGTTTGACTCAGTCTGGAAAAGATTTGTACGTTGGAAAAATAACACGCTAAAATACAAAACTGAAGCAATTAAAAATAACATTTGAAATATAAAGCATTGCAATACAATTCGCTGCGCATTCAATTACAACAAATTTAAAAATTACATTCGCTTAGATTATTTATAATATAAAAATGAACAATTGGTGCACCAATTTCATTGCTCGCATATATTTTAACCGACTTCAAAAAAGAAGTAGGTTATCAATTCGACGTTGATTTTTTTTAATACCTGAGATAGTTGCCATCGCAATGTTTCCACTTCCATGTTCAATGCATTAACTTCGGTGTTCCTTATATCAGAATTTGTTGTTTGTTTATCAGGTTGTTTAGCAGCGTCATTGCTCTGAAGAGTGATAGTTTTTGAAAGTTGACTCGGTTCAATTCTTTCCGGTACCTGCAAAAAATAATCGTAATATTCAACAAAGGAAACTGTGTCAACGCTGTACGATGTCATTAGATACAAATTCATGGTTCCGTCAGATGAATCACGCACGTGAAATATAATTTCACTATAAACGTCTCTGGGTCAGTGGTAATGGTGGGATAGTTAAGATTGTGGTCAACAGTACCGTCTCAACAATGTAGTTACCTAAACACCGTACACTTTTTCTTAAATGTTTGTTTGAATTTTAGTATACAGTATTACACACATACAAACACCTACAACATCACGCATTTATCCCCGAAGAGGTATGCAGAGGCGCAACCAAGGCACCCACTTTTCGCCAAGTGTGTTCTGTCCCATGATGTAATAGGGGGCGAGCCTATCGCCATATCGGGCACAAATTCCAGACTCCGGATTGATACTGAGAAGAAAAACCCAAATATCACTTTGCCCGACCCGGGATTCGAACCCAGGACCTCAGAGCGCTGTTGTACCGCGCATGCAGTACAACTATGCCACCGAGGCAGTCTACAGTAGTATACAGTATTAATAGTATATAAATCTAGTTTTATATATGAACAAATTATATCATTATATTTGTCGATATATTTGACACCTTCACCATCATAAAGACGCTGATGAACGGTATAATTCGGAATAGATACATATTCCGCACATACTAGTACGTTAGCCACAAAAGTTATAAAATTAAATTTGAACTTTAGTCGAAATATTACTTTACCCTTATCTAAAATAAAGGAAGCCCTTTGATGTTTATTTTAGTGAAGTAAAAGCCGTCGTTAATGAAAAAAGGTTAAGGGCGATTTGAAATTTTGAATTTCTGCAGCTACTTTTGTGGCTGACTGTATATAAGACTACATACTCGTTTTTTGTAAATAAAATTGCAAGAAATAAACCATAAAACTGTCTGCAACACTTATTTTCCCGTAACTGCATTGTCAATAAAATTCCGCATGATATAGCACGCATCGTTTAAATGATATAACATTAGATTACATTACAAAAAAAAAAACAATTGAATCGAGTAACGGTTCTATGGAATTAATGCTTTTGTATGCGATGTGTATAATGTGAGCATTCATGTGTAGTATTGTTGCTGTCGCGTCCCACGCTTTTGCCCTCTTTGTGCTTATTGGTATTTAAGTGCAAAGAAAAGACATCCGTTACGTCCCAATTGAAAATTTAATTATAATTGTTTCAGGTAGAAATAAAAATAAAAGTTCAAGAATGACTAGCTGGAAGAATGGTTAAGTACACAAACAGTTATCTATGTACATACATTCCTAAGAGAAATATAAACACAAATAAAACTAAACCTTTTTGGAACATTTTTACATGACAAAAATTAACGACGTACTATATGCGACAAGTGAAACCCTTAGTAATTTTTTGTCATACTCTTTATTATCAGTATCAAAACTGGACCAAAGAGTGTCTTAAACGCATTGGAGCTTTACATATTTTTGCTTACATAAGTATACCATAGAGTCCTTTAATTAGTAATTAAATGTCTTTTCGCACCTATTATATGTAACCAACTCTATGAACGATAAGGAATTAAGAAATTACCCGATACATGTGTATTTCCCATAACTTTGTTCCGATCTAATGAGAGTCGAGGGCATTATCAACAGAATCTGTGATGGTATAAGGTTCTCAACGATTTAATTTAGCGCACGCCGACTAAATCGCCATTGTTTGCTTGCAAATAGAACTATACCTAATCTGTGTAGTTGTGAACTGGAAACCATAGTCGGTACGAAAGCGTTCTGCTGAATAGCGGGTGCATTGTAAAGGAGGCGAAATTTTCACGGTCAGTAAATTAAAGGACAGTTAATTCTTGCACAGAGAAAGTAATATTTTGGAAGCAAAGGAAGTTTACGTCAAAGCACTTACACACTATTGCTTTAAAGACCGGAATTTTATACAATTCTCGATTTCGAATTCTCGAACTTTGACTTTACGGATGAACAAGTAACAACACCTCAGTCCCCCCCGTGACCATGAAGGCTGCAAAGTCTTCGAAACGTCGGGAGAAAATAAAAAAAACTAAGCCCCCGATAGAATCCGAAAATTACTTTAATTTCAATTCTCGATGTTATATTATCAAAGACTGTAGTTATAATAAAATATGTTTAAAAGTATGTATTAAACTAGTGATCTGTTCAATAACTGCGTTCCAGCGAATGTACAACAAAATGAACTATCGTATAACTAAGGTCATCCATTGACCGCAATTCGACGTTCGAAATTCGAATAGAATATATTCGTAACACATAATTATTAATTATAATACATACATTTTACTTTTACGCAGTCCTTTTTAATCAACTTCATGCCAAATCTATCACTCCTCCGTGTGCTCGGTGTGCTTAAAAATAGGTAAATTTTTTCTTGCTTATCAATACGTAGATCAAAATTTGTTTATTCCCATATACGTCATACATATATCTCTGGTGTAAAATCCGACCAGCGCTCATATTGTGCATTTTTAAAGAATTATTGTGTACCTTCTTGCCCATGTTTACGTAAACTCAACTCAACAAGAGGCAATGATAGAATCGGCATACTCAGTTTTCATAGTCGGTAACTTTTCAGCTGGACCTGTTCCGGTCATATTACAAGCAGTACTATCGTATTTCTAGGGGTGTTGGATGATCATCTCAAGTGTCTGAGCAGTGATTTGAGACCAAGCTTGATCAAGGCCACTCGGCTACCGTTCTCACATTACAATTTTCTAACTACAAATTAATACTTTCGGAAAGTGGGTTATGCTAATAGTGAAAACGTGACCTATTTCGAACAGGATTTGAATTGTAAAGGATTACTAAATCCTTTACAAATCAAATCCTGAGCCGGTCTCATTGTAGAGGTAGGCTACTGTAAAATATGGATTAAACTGATGCTTATTAATTACTAACTTATCAATATAATTTTATCTTTTTTTAAATTTATACTTTATTCCTTATTACCAATAAAAATCGATCTTAAGCGGCTTTTCTCTAGTTACATCGCAAGTTTACCTAATTACCTTTAATTATAATGCTATCAAAAATTCATATTTTATGGACAACATACTAGCTAAATAGGTATAAATAAATATTGGGTATATATGTGTCACCGGAAACTTAGGAACAGTTATATATCAATAACCTACCTTGATGGTCCTAAGAAACACATTCAAAGCCCCAACTATACCGCTAGATGGCGTTGATTGTAGCGCTGATAATATATCATTTCATACAAAAAATAGCTACTGCTAATACACTACTAATACTACATTTTACAAGTCATCTGGATTAATTTGTGATGCTATGCATACAGCATATCACAAGGCCCAAAATGAAACTTGGACATGCACTTTATTCTTTTCGTATACCCCAGTTGGTACAAAGATACATTTATGGCGACCTTTAAAAAAAATAATAATACTAACGGATATATAAAAGATTGTATTTGAAACCGTCACAATTTATTTCGCAGTTTCTTAATACGATTTCGTAATTTGCATATCCAGGTACCTTTTATGTCGATAAGTGAAATCGTACTACGTTGAATTTTCTATGATTAATCGCGCCATAACAAATGTCAGGCAGTCAGATTTCATTGCCTACCAAATATAATGTGCTGGTTCCGTATCCTAGACTACGTAATATTCATATTTTATACGCTGTAGATGTCTTTACGACTGGCTTGTGACTGGCAACTAGCTTGAATATCTATCTTTTAGATGCCAACCCAAGCTAATTGACCTAAAGTGCAGTGAACAATATGGTGGGAGTACGGTCGGATAAAGGGTTCGTTCTGGTTTCTTGATATCAAAAAGTTAAGGGAAATTGTAAGTTAAACATCAGTGTAATAACATTGATATTAATTAATATACTTCGTTCTTATATTAACTAGCATTTGTAACTTCATATTTTATAATCATAACTCGCAGCTTTGCCTACATGAAAGAGATTTTACGGGGTAAAAGGCCCATAGGGTATATATATATATATATATATATATATATATATATATATGTCGGAGGAAGCTATGTGTCCGGTTGATTGTTGTTTGCGTGCATAACGCACAATAATTGTTAATCTAATTTTATTTGATTTGTTACATTTTTCTATTACTTAAAACCTTCCGCATTAGCCGTAATGTAATAGTTTATTTAAAAATTATAATTTACGAAACGACCAATCAGAGCAAGGCACGTGTCTCGAGCGGGGTCGAGGCGCCATCTTTACTATTCAGGTAGGCCATGAGTGCTTTGGACATTCGTTGGAGGAATCATGATAGTGACTGGTCGAGTTGATCGAGTTGGATCGTTGAGAATATTTGTTGCTTAAAGTAAGATAGGTGCCCTGAACCCGCTGCTCGGTCTTAATTGTCCACTTTTCTATCGTCATTATTGTAAAGTGACAAATATTGTTTAATTTGAATTCGAATATAAAAATATCTGTGATCATTGTGTTTTGTGCTCGCATTTTACCCTGATGACGCCCACCAAGTCCGCAACCACTAATGATGATGTCGACGGGAATAATGCTTCTCCGACATATATATATTCCAGGAATAAAAAACCCATGTCCTTTTATTTTCTCAAACTATGTTAACCAAATTTCAATGAAATGCGTTCAATAGTTTTTGAGTTTATTGCATTCAGAGACACAGACGCGACGGGGGTTTTGTTTTTAAAATATATTAGCTTTTTCTCGCAGCCTTGCCCGTTTATATCCTTCTCAGGGTCTCAGTTTATCTCCATACCAAATTTCATCAAGATCTGTTGGGTATTTTTGAAGTCTATCGCGTTCGGACAGGCAGACAGATGCGGCGAGGGGCTCTATTATAATTTTTTTAGAACTTTTTAAGATGAACAATTCCTTCATGCACGATTGTTGCGTAATTTTAACCGTCTACGCGGCGCACGCAATAAAACCTCTCTAAAGGAGTAATTTTCTTTGTTGCAATAAGTATTTTTCGTTGGTGCTCCGCTCTTATTGGTCATAGCGTGATACTGTATTGCCAAATATCATTCCTTGATAAATGGGCTATCCAACACTATAATATTTTAATTTGAACCAGTAGTTCCTGAGATTAGCGCGGTCAAACAAACAACCGAAATCTTTAGCTTTATATTATAGTATAGAGGAATAGATTAATAGATTAGGATAAGCATGAATTCTCGACTCAGTTCTTATTACTTTTCTACATCCAAGATGCAGAAAGATTTCAAATAAAACTTACCAACACAAGTCCATCAGGTATAATTTTTACTACGGTTGCGTAACTGTGAGTCACCGCCCAAAAACTATAACCCGGCCGAGTAGTGTGCTCGGCACCGTGCGTTCGCGTAGTGGTTGACGGCGACCACTTGCACGCGCCGGGTTATAATGTGAGGCAAGCCGTCATGCACAACTGCCGACGCGTGACTCCTGCATCCGGTGGCGACCCTCTGAACAGCCCTACCCCTGCACACCATGTACTCTTAGTCACGTTCCGTGTATGAGTTAATTCTAAAGTTTCTATAATTGTTGCGTCAGGTTAAAACAGGTACTAGTTTCGTTATATAGCTTTTGTTTAATATTTAAAAAAAAACACTTAAAACAATTCCACAAAACTTTGAGTATTTTAATTTTGACCTGGAAATATTTGTGTCTGGAATAAGGCCTTGATTTAGACGGAAATGAGCAACTTTATTCTTAAGACTCCGATAAGAATCTTTATGTAATAATCACAACATAGAATCCAATCCGTGTACTTCCAACATATGTTAATAGACTTTCGCAAAATTCAAATTCACCGGAAACAGAACATAATATAAAGGAGGTCTATACGAATATAAATAACATACATTACTACATCTCCACAATACTATAATTAGATAAACTCCCGCCGCTTAAAATCACTCGATTTTGAACGTACAGAAGTTTCTAACAATTATATTCCTGAATCAAAGCGCGAAATAGTTTCTCCTGCAACAATGTTCGCGCTTCGCAGCGATCCGGCACTTCGGGCAACTGCCTTTGCTTTTCCCAAGAGTAATTACAGAGCTTAGACAATCGTCTGATTACAACTGTGTATGTAAATTACTATCTTGGGGTATTCGGCATAACTATGTGCAATCTGAGCAAACATTGCTTGTTAAATAACAATTGTGACCTCATTTTGCAATAAATAACTGTAAGAAACAAAATAATTGGCAATAGTACTAAAGTTTAATAATATGGAGGTTATGAGAAATTCAAGTCGACCCTACGCCGCCAAGGCAGACTATATCGTACTTATATTTAAAGATTTTGTTTTATCCAAACCCGCACAGCATTAAAAATTACAGATATCTATCTAAATGTAGAAACTCGAGCCCCGCTGTTGAACATGTTTAATGTAAACAAAATGCTGCGCGCTCAAACTAAAAAATATTTTTTGCATGATGGTGATTAAGCCACATTAATTATCCAGTTATTTAGTTTATAAACGGTACTTACGTAGGATGACCGTTGTGCTGACCAATTGTTACGCTCTAGTTTATTTAATCCTGAGTACAAAACCATACAAAATCTTTAATATACATTCTTTTTATAGGTGCGTTGGTATTTAGTACATTTTTATGTAATGAATTTATTTATAATGCTACTTATAAAATTACGATTTTAATAAAGTTACGGTCAAAAATTGGTTATAAATGTCACGAACGAAAGTGATAGTAAAAATGAAACCAATAGATAAGTACATAGCTTATATAGTTACAACAATATCATATACTTTTATATTTCTTTTTTTATTAAAATTCTCTAATTTTTTTTTTAATTCTTATAATCTTCATTTCTGCAGTTTAATTTTATGTTTGAGTCAGCGTCATGGCATGACCAACGTTTATGCATGAGAGTATCAGTTTGTGAAGCGGCGAAGTTGTAAAATTCATACGCATTCTAACAACGGCAAATTTGTATGTTTACAAAACAATTCGAATGCAGTGCGTTTTCTGCTTGGTTTCGTATGCGCACAGGCATACATACATTATAGCTATTATTATATAACGCCACTAAGGGCCTCCTTACATGAAACAACACAAATACTTATAATATTTTTGTCGTTTCCTATGTTTCATGTAAATATATAAAGTATACCATCATAACACTCATAATATTATTTAAAATACTATAAGATTGAATCAAACAATAATAAACTATGAAACTTTATATCGCACCTAAGAACTAAAATTTTAACTCAAATTTTATATATTTTCCGATTTTGTTAAAAAACGACCTTCTAAAAACAATCTTATCCAAAATAAAAAGAAGTTCTCAGCTTCGACGACCTCCCAATTTACTGCCTTCTATATTGTTTTCAAATGTTTTTTAATCGTTTCCCACAAATCATCTTTTTGCTTTATGTCACTTTAGTTCTAAATTTTTGATATATTGAACTAGTGTCGTCTACCGACGCACGTACTTATATTCGGGTCACGTCGTTAAACGTTAGGTGCGCACGTCGGTACCTCCTTCACTGATATTATTAGATCCGGAATCAATACCAAATGAGTTTCGACAAAATATATTCATTAAATTTTGAATTTGAGACAACAACCCAAACACAATTGTTTGTTCAAACAAATTGTTTATCTGGGTTCTATTAGCTAGCTGCTGTACTGCGGTTAACTAGAGCGTTTTTTTTTTACAACAAACAGATAATATCATTCCCACATACTACATAGGTTAATGGCGACTTTGTTCGTAGTATACATACATATATGAATAAAAAAATAAACATTAAGTATATTTTCACTTCCCATTTAAATAGTAAATAATGAATTGTGAATTTTTAACATATTAAAATATAATCTACTACATAAGTACGTTAACTAAAGGAGTCAGGCTAGAGGAATAAGTGCTAACAGATTCGACTAATACACTAGTCAACTAGAACTCACGATAAAGTACTTAAGAAAAACCATTTGAGAACTTATATCAATAAACTTAACAATTGAATTGCCGTTCACACGGGAAAGCCGACGATCATTGATAAGTGTATCAGTTTAATTCAAACGAGTTCTGCTAACGGTACTCCTAGATTATCTTAGATAAACGTCGGTGCGCGATGGTATTGTTAATATCAGCGGACTAATTTGTGATGCAAGACCACAGACATTTGCGAAATGATTGATATTTTGGCAAATTCTAACTAACGGACTCCACCCCATTGAGTAGTTGACAAAACTCGCAGAATATTTTGGTACGTCAATATTTAGCAAAGCACTCTATCCTACTTATTCATAGACGTTTTTTTATCTAAGGACGGAGTAAAGGTGTGATAACCAGTCTGTTTCTCAGTGCCACGGCACGGCAGCCTTTTCAGTGCGTAGACATAGGGCCGTTGTGATTGGCTAATATTGAGATACAACTTGAATTTAGTTGGCTGTCAGATCAACAAAGCTGAGAAACAGACTTGTTATCACAGCTTTACTCCGTCCTTAGATAAAAAAAGTCTATGAATAAGCGGGAGAGTTTTAGATAAAAAATATTGCCTGCGGCACGTCCCACGCGAAAAAAAACTTTTCAGGATTAATATTTTCCCGGTATAATAAGAGACCTATAACACTCAGGAAAAACATTTACACTTAACAAAGTATTCTTTTCAGTATAATTTTTAGGTCGAAGATTCGAGCAGCCTGTATAACATAGTATGTTCACCTTTCCGTTTGTTTTTGTAGCATATCTCAAAGGCCATACGGACCGACACACGGGCTGTTCCACTCGGCTGCACTAAACGTACTCATGCTCCAAATTACATGCGGGCGGCAAGCACCTGTCTGTTTAGATAAAAAAAACTATATGCTCGAGTTCTTTACTCTTGTAATTTACTAGCGTACGTACCGAACCATATCCTTGTAACTAGATTGTGATAGTTACTTCCTTTGCAACCCGCAGTACCTTCAAATAAGGAGTCAGTCAAGCAAGCACTGATGAGTCAACTGCGTTTAAAGTTTTGTGGTACTTCTGCCGGATGGGATAAATTCTTTACAAAAGATGTTGTTAGCAGCGGTTTTCGATTGACCGATATTGATAGAATCCGGTGGGTGTCATTGCGGTAACCGTGGGTGTGAAAAGCATGCAAATATTAATCACATTTTGATTAGCTGGTGTCTGGTAACATACCTAAGTATTTTTGTTTTGCAAAGTTAGTTAATGGCCGCGCTTTATTCAGATGAAATAAGACATTAGGAATTTATGCAAAAAGGATATTTTTAACAGAGATATTAATTAATAATAAATAACTGTAAAAATTAATGGTGGCAAAAAAAATATACACCAATGACATCAACGAAGTCGCATTGTTGCCTTTTATATTATATACTTATGCAATAGTAGTTTCCCTGTTTAAATTTAACGAACAGTCTGTACTTAGTAACCGCAATTGTTAAAACATCATGGTAAGACACGAGATGGCAGAATGCCAAGGACTCCGTGGCTCAGCGACCCCTGCTACCGTATTTACGTAAACCACACATTCGAGGAAGCATCGCGCGACGAGACGCCGCGGTCAGGAAAACGAAATTCTGCGTCATTTTAAAACCGACATCATCCAAACATTGCCTTATACCGCTACTATACTCAATATGAAAAAGGAACTTCACAGTTTTCCTAATATACAGTGTTATTTAACCTGGCTGTTTAAATGTTATTTGTTGGCGTTTAAGTGCGTTTTATTTATGAGTGACTTTTTGAATCAAGTGTGCTTGATTTGGTTGGTGTGCCACTGGATAATGTATATTATTATAGTGTTAGGGAGTCATAAGATGGATGACCAATTACCTATAACTCTTCAACAGCCTATGAGATTGGGCGATAATGGTAATCGCACTTTACTAGTGAAAATATAACAATATCACATAAACCCCAAAAAGGACCTTCAGCCGTGTTATGAGGAAATTTGTTATTCTGAGATAAAATAATGCAAACGTTTATTTTCTACGGAAAATCGAATGTAGTTCATGTATTTTTAAATATTTATCTTCGTGTACCTACAGTACGATGCTACGGCATTTATAAACTCTACCTATATTAATTGCAAATTGTATTCTAAAACAAATTAAAAAACTAATAGTTAAAAGTAGTCAGTTAGTTAAAAGTATAATATTTTTACTCGTGTTATGTGAATATTATACATTGGTACCTTCAATGGGCATGTGTATCAGATGTTTTTTATTTTAAATAAGTAAAAGTTTAATTAATATCAAAGTAACACTTTCCGTGTTAATTATTTTCTTAATAAAATAAACTGCTTTTGGCATTATGGCTACTTATATACTTAATCGTATATAAATAAATAAAATAATAATTTGATTTCATAACCATCATCAATCAATCTGTGTAGCATAAACCACACTTACCATACTTATTAGTAGTAATTACGTAGGTAAACACACCAAATCGTAAGCATAATCTGTATTACTTTTTCCTTTTAAAACCATTGGTGCAGCGAATGAATGATTAGCGTTAAGCTTCGTGTACACGTGTATTGACAATTAGTAACACATCGCTATGTTGCTAGAAGTGAACAGATTGCAATACTTAGTTACGAATTAGTGCAGCCTAGGTTCGTAGAATTAAATTTTATCACTTACATTAACATTATTGGGTCCAGTTATCCAACCCACGGCTTTAGTGTACATATCTACTTCCTACGATGCTGTCAAAAGTGAAAAAACTCTAGATGCTACACAACATGAAAATAGTTTCTTGGTTAAACTACAACCATCATTATAAAATCAAATGTCACGAAACTATCATCATGTAGATTAAAACATTATGGAATAACTAGATGCAGCTACAGAAATTTAAAACTTGATGAATATTAAAAATGAATCCAATTATCTTCACTAGTAATCGAAAACAAGACTTTATTAGTTTCATATAACTATACGAATAAGATAATTTCCACGAATTCCCAAAACTACAGACAAGAAGGAGTGGACGACGTTTTAGTCATGCTGGAATTCTGCACTCGTGCGTTTCGTGCGTTTCACAACGTAGTCGTAGCGAATATTTCTACGGTTTCCTACTTTATTAATTAATTTAACGCCACACAATTATTTATCTGTTTTCTCTGACAATATACTAATACGTGTAACGGATCGGTAACTTTATAATGTAATCAAGTACATATAATAATAATATCAGCTCTGTATTATATACTGTCCCACTGTTGGGCACTTCCTCTACTACTGAGAGATTAGGCCCTTAGTCCGCCATGCTAGCCTAGTGCGGATTGGTAGCCTTCACGCACCATCAAAATTCATATTATATAGAACTTCTCAAGTATGTAGGTTTCCTCACGATGTTTTCCTTCACCGTTAAAGCAAGCGATAATTCACAAAAATACACGCATACCTGATTTTAGAAAAATCAGAGGTGTGTGCTCTGGGTTTTTACCTGCGGACATTCGTCCCGGCAGTCCGTTCCACAACCAACTAGGCTGTCTCCGTTTAATTCAAGTACTTAATTTAAAAAAATAATATAGTTTTTAGTTGAATTCTACTTTAGTTATTATTGTGATAATTATTTTTTTTTTAGAAATAAACTACAGATTACCTGGGAACTGGTAGTAAGTAAACTCTTAGTAGACCGAGCAAACTGTTGACCATTAGGAAACGGAGCAACTCTCAACAGTCGTCTCAATAGAAGGAAACACTATCATTTGGGATAAAAGAACTCTACAATACTTATATTAACCAATACACTCACATATAAATTGATACCAAGCATTTCATGCGAGATAATGTAGTGCAAATAACTCGCTAAACCAATGCTTTGCCCCTAAATAGAGTTTTTGTCCGCATTTCAAACGGTCTACAATACTGGATTTAATGATACCGCGATTACAAGTCATTGACCCGTCGAATGCATAGACGTCTTGGCCTCTCGCCCAACGCCTTACGGTAGATATTCTACGCTACCCAGTTATTTATTAACTTCTAATTGTTGCTGCGAAGTTTTCGAGTGTCTTCCTAGCACGAATGACCTCGTGCGTTTGGCTTCACCTTACCCCTCCTGCCTGGTCTAGATTCTCCTTATCACTCCACATCTGTAGTTACCGTATGTTTAGACCGCCATCTAGTGATAATTAGGAAAATAATATTTGACGGTAGCATGTTGCATGTGGCATATTATTTCTTTGGTCATATAATATTATATAATTAAGGCCCCTACCCGAGCCGACAGCCGTGAGCAATTTCTTACATACTACAGAGAGCGAGTTACATGCCGGAATACACAAAAATTTACGAATAAGCTGTTTAAAAATCAATCTCGAATAATTTTCAATTTCTTTATAAAATTGTCTACCCCAAAGTGTTGGTTGCAAATTAAAATGATTAATGAAATTATGAAATTATGTGTACTTTAGGAAGACTTTATAACGAAATAATATCTAAATAATAAAAAAAATTAAACAACCAAAATAAGGAGGTGTTTAGTTTTTTTTTTCTATATCTATTTCTTTACTTCTACATTATTATAATATAATAAAGCTGAAGAGTTTGTTTGTTTTTTTGAAAGCGGTAAACTCAGGAACAACTGGTTCGAATAGAAATAGTATTTTAGTTTAGGATACCCCATATATCCATGAAATCTATAGGCTATAAAATATCACGCTATAACCAATAGGTGCGAAGCATCAATGGTAAATGTTACTTAAACGGGTAAAGTTTATTACTTTTAACGGCTTCCGCTGCGTAAACGGATAAAGTTACGCAACAATCGTGTTTGACGGAATGATACCTCTTAAAAAGTTCTAAAACTTATTTTATAAAAAAACGGCCCTCGCTAAATCTGTCTGCCTGTCTTAAGGAGATACACTCAAACATAATCACTGATTTCGATGAAATTTGGTCTGGAGATAGTTTGAGACCCTAAGCCTTCTTAATGTCCTTACATTGGCTACTGTATATACTGGAAAACTCTCTCACGTGAGCTAAGCTGCAAGCATAAACTGGTGTATTTAAAATATGATCAGCTCGCCGATTTTCTGAGTTTACAAATTTCATTTAGATTCATTCATTTCATTCAAAAACACAAATTCAGGATGAATAATAACTTAATTTAATTGTTTATAATTATTGTTAATATTACTTGTGATTATTTAATGTCGTTCTTGTTTGAGAATTCCACTTTGCTTACGCGAATAAATATTTTCACTTTTTTCCACAATTATATTTTTTTAGCGCAACCCTTTTTGAACGATTTTGTCACTTTATTTCTAGACACATAAGTATTTTATGTATTTGTAACATGATAAATCAGTAAGTACAGATTTTACTTCCAGTGACCAATGACGTGTAATAAAAACATCTTAGCCAGTGACCCTTTTCTTCATCATAATATCAGGCAATAGTTCCAAAAAATAAAAGTGTGCGTATCAAAATATAACAAATTATAAGAATGATTACATTGCTTGTATTTTAAAATCTTCTAATAAACTTGTATATAAAATTAAATTACTTCGGAACGTATTAGTTATTGTAAACGGCTGTTAAAATAAATCACGTTAATTTGATATTACAGTTACACCATCATAAAAGAGTATTTGGTACTATTTCTTGCAGTCATCTAACAATATTGGAGTGAACGTGCTGGGTTTTCGTCCAACGAGGTAAATTAAATCGGTCCCTGCCGCACCGCACACTACTTTTCCTTTTAACTTACATCAAATCGATCACTCGAGTTATAAAGAATTCTCGTGCCACTTTCACCGTTAAGCGTCATGAATCCTGAAATATACCGATAATACAGTTACGTAACGATTATGTGATAAATTACACTGTTTTGAGTATTTTTTTTCTACATAAGACCTCACTAGCTTATGAATGTTGCATATAATGACGCTGACTTTTTTTAATGTAAAGGAAACCGTTTTCTAAGGCATTTAGAATACAATTTTAAACATAATTCAAATATGTATACCTATTAATTTACTAATGTATCAAACTTTGAAAGGGAACAAGGGCGCGAGGAAGTCTCTACAATGCTCTTAATGCTCTTAAAGGCTGAAGTTAAGATATCGAACAAACTGAGGCTTAACACTAATTGTAATTAAGCTTATGCGGGTTAAAACCTTGGGGTGACTCGTCAGCATTTTCATTATTACTAGTCAATCCATGATGCTCATATAATTTTATTGTTAATAAAATATATTGCCAAAGCATAGGTATAAAATGCAATATGACTATACTAATATAACAATGCGAGATCTCTATTTTTCTCGACTTCAACAAAGCAAGGACGGGTAATGTATTTAAATATTGACAAATCATAAAATCCATATTACGATCTGATGTTCACTGATTGTTTATGCTTATAAAATACTTCTATAAGGCACAAGTAACTGTATACTCATACCGCAATTTAACGTTACATATTCCCAAACTCAAACAGTTAACGTCAAGTCGGCCAGTCGAACATATCACTACCACTATCACGTGTTATCATTGATGATACAACTCAAGTGCCACTCACAGATAGCTTTAGATTATTCTTAGCGAACTAATAGGTAACCTCGTATGTCCAGAATGCCGCCCTTATCTCCGATATTTGCAGGTCATCTGCCCTAGAATGATATCATGTAAAAGTATATACGTAATACGACGCTCTTGAGTGCTTTCACGCAGAAATTCGTGAAGCAATATTAACACTTAATTGTCCTGGGGAGTGTTGATTGCATGAAGACGCCTTTTTTGTCCACACGGGAGGGGCTATCCGAAAAATCATTAGAATATACGGTGACTTTCCACACATAATTTTATGAAAATTATTCTTTTCTTTGATTTTGATTACCCCGGTGGTGTAGTATCGGATCAGGCAAAGTGATATTAAAATTTTCTGCTCAGTATAAGGCGAAGTCTGAAATTCGTGCCAGATATGGCAAAAGGCCGACTCCTACAAGTACTCCTACTAGTATATTACTCCTCCTACTATACTTATTATAACTGCAACCTATACGTACAGTCTTAATAACTTTCAAGTTTTACTTGTAGAAGGAGTTTTATAATCTTTATCATTCAGGTCACGATCTGTATGGAAACTGAGGTCAGTGTTTACTTTTTCTGCGACATCTTATGTAATATTATTACGTTCTTGTTTTTACCCGACGACGGCAAAGCAAGAAAGGAATGGTAATGATTTTACTTCCTGCGTACATATATGTACTCATTTTATATTATACTCTAGCTTTGCTTCTAGTGAACTGATTTAACCTATTAGATGTCGAACGATTTGGATCTATTTTGCAGTAGTTATAGGTTGTCTTATATATTTAGTCTCCGAGCACCACGTGATATTTAACTAAATTTTATATAAGTACTCATAATAGAAATAATACGTATATTTTTACTTTTCACAATAATATTAATTTCGTTAAATTTCGGATGGAGGCAATTTTGAATTACAAAGTATAATAGTTTATATACTATGTTGAACGTAAACCTTGAATGCGCCTGTGTCCTACGACTTCAAGGTTATTGGAAAACAGGATTTGTTGCGGCCGACTATGAAAACGCGGTTTTCCTTGGTCTATTTTCATGTCGTTATACTTTTCAAAAGAAAATATTCTATTGATATACCTAGATAGTAAGGGATGTTCTTTTTTCTTATACTAAAGCTTAAATTAGTGTCCGTTATCGTTAATAATAAATTTATGACGTATAAATTACTCAAATGTCCAACTGAGCAAACTGCCTAATGATATTATATCTTACTGGTGGTAGGTCTCTCATATGTGAGAGTCCGCCTGGGTAGGTACCACCGCAATGTCTATTTCTGTCGTTAAGCAGCAGTGGGTAGTCACTGTTGTGTTCCGATTAGAATTCAAGGTGTTGGATAGTGTTTCTACTGTTTATGGGCGGTCGTATCGCTTACCATCAGACGAACGGCAAGCTCGTCTCGTCTTTCAAAGAAATAAAAAAAGAAAATTCGGCTTTCTTACTTTGGTGTGTCTCGACTAATACAATCATATATCATTTAATGGTAATATATATATTACTTTACCATAAAAGGTAGTTCCTCATCTTTACATATTATAAATAGGTAACGTTTGTTTGTTTGTAGTTTGAAGGAACTATCTCTGGAACTACTGAACGGATTTTAATAATTCTGTTCACAAATATCAAGATACTTTATACCTGAGTACTGTAAATTACTTTTTTAACTTTATTCAAGCGGGCGGTGCCGCGCCGCGGACAAGAGCTTGACTTAAATATTTGGATATTAAATGGTGAAATGTGTATACGGTTGATAATACTGTCCATTGACGTTTATTCTCGTGGTGATCAACTTGTCGCCGAGCAACACTACACTAGTATTTAATTAACAGCCATTGAAGGTTCCGAAGTCGCTGAACGAACAATAATTTTTATAATAGTGGAGTGTTACTGGGCAACAAGTTAAAAGCTGCTGCGCGGCGCCTTTTTGTGAATTGTGAGGAATATGCTTTTAATTATACTGAATAAGTTATAATTTTACATGAGAGCGAAAAGTAATTTGTGTATTATATTATATTACAAGGACGGGCGACTAAAATTAGTTTATGTAACTGATTCTAAAATGAATATCTGGAAAGTGTTTAATATTTTTATTTTTTCTGAATTATATTGGTTACGTATATTCATTTTTGCTATTGGTTATAATTTTATTGGTTGTTATATTTTGTTATTTCACCGTCGCAAATCAGTTGAATCATCACTAGTTCTTTTTTATTGTACCACAGTTCCATTCATCACCGTGCTCATAAATGAGTCTTAAAAGACTCTGTAAATAATTCTCTCTCACCTTTTATGTACGTCTTTGACATGAACGAGTAACCATTTACATTAAGGATGCCTATACCAAGTTTCCTATTCAGGTTCGGAAGACAAATACTTGACCTAAAAGCTAGAACGGTGTCAAGATCGACAGAATGTATATTATATAAATGCGATTCCACGAACTTAAAACTTAGAAGTTGATACAAATTGTAATCATAAAAACTAGAATGCCTAACACACTCATGATTAAAAATCATAAATGTAACAATGATGTAAAAGTTTAATGTCAAAAGAACATATTCTATTGCGCAATAGACATTATAGTCAGACCGAGTGTAACACTTTATAATAAGTACCGTAAAGTTAGTAAGTAATCGAGGAAGGATAATACTTGTTATACGGGATTTAACCATATTTGCCATAAGAATGACGTTCTAGGGACCGTATGAGACTCAATTTACCTGGAAGTGCGATATGAGCTGAGGCGCTGTCAAATTGCAGTCGACATATAGCTCAAGATAGTGGCTATTTAATAAACCCATATTAACATCAGCTCAGTCATAATATGTGACGGATTTTGACAGCTAAGTTTTATTTAATTAAAAGAGTCGATTTAGGTGAGAATAAGTTCCTAAATTACGGCTTCGCCTTGGATTATTGAATAGTTTAATGTAAACTTAACATTATACTCACATGTGAGATTACTTTATTCATACAGCCGTTAATTCAGTATCTCACCTATACTGACATGAACACACAAATAATAATTATTAATATTCCGCTATATGCAAAGCACATATTCACTTTTAGAAGTGTGATATCTGATTCTGCGATACGCTTCCAGCATATTAGGATGTAATTCAGTTAGTGCTATTAATATCTCGACTTCAAACATCATCATCAGTCACATAAAGTCCTCTTAACATCTCATCTCATCTCATCAGCCTACAATTGTCCACTGCTGAACATAGGCCTCCCCTAGAGCGCGTCACGTTCTTGGTCCTCCGCTCTCCTCATCCAACGTCCAACGACGATCCTACGAATGTCGTCGGACCAGCATATAAAGACATAGAACATAGGCCTCCCCCAAATATTTCCAGCCGGATCTGTCGGAACTGGCCTGCATGACGGCAAGCGCTGCGCTGGACGTCCGCCTGAGAGGTGGACAGACGACTTGCTAAAGGTCGCTGGGACTTACAAATATAACCCGTTCTAAATGAAATTTATTATCAAGAAATAAGTAATCAAACATAATTACACTATCAGATAATAATCGTGTAACATTCATTACGAAGACTATGTAATATTAATTATTACTTAATAATTACTTTAAAAATTACACACGTTGGATTGCACGGAATAGATGGTATTTCGTAGCGGTTGTGGTCTCATGACCTTTGTTCCCCTCCGTAGCCCTTCGTAACTGTTAGTTGCAGGGAAATGAATAGAATAGATAATTATTAAGGCCCGTCCCCGATTAAAGGGCCTTGAACAATTCGTTACATACTTGTCGACGCGTAAGTTACAGACGGGAATGTGCTGTATACGAATAATTTGTTTAAAAATCAATTTTAGGATCCTTTGAATATTTTAAACTACCGAAATATTACTTATTGAATTGTCTATCCAATAATGTGTGTTACATTAATTGGCATTTTCATTACAAAATAAAAGAAACAAATTCCAAATTATAAAAAAAGACTAAAGCAAAGATAACATATTAGTGACATGATGTAGATTTTTTTAGAATATAAATAAATTTCGAATAGATAACTTCTAAAAATATGGTTCGCACGCCGTTTTGTTCGCGATGAGGCCCTTAATCACCCTACAAAAACCCGCGCAGGTGCGACTGCAGACGCGTCTTAGGTTACAATGACAGTAATGTGCAAACTGGTTGAATTTAATCATAACTTTATAATACGATTAATTTTTGGACAAAAGAGATCTATTTAATAATTTTATGTCTGACGGTTAGTGCTGGTCCATTTTTCTGCTTCAATGCTTGCAATTTGCCTGAGCTACATCCTCAGATAGTACATTGGCTCATATCTTATACAAATCTAGGATAGTTCCTACACATTTTTAGAAATATATTATTTTTGTGCTTTATAATTTATTAAAAACGTTTCCTTTATAAATAAATTATATTCTCAATTTAAAATAGGTTACACTCTGATATGGTCAAGTATTTATTCTGCAAGGAACTCTGTTGGCATAGGCCAATATTTCCTACCCGGACGTTAACCAACCGATGGTTTGTTGATACACCCGTGGGAAACACGCTGAGCGGGTCAAGTTTTACATACAAATTGTTGACTAAACTACTCCATATACAAAGATGGGTAACATTGTTTTTTTTTTAATTTGAAATGAGTTAATATTATAATCCGCATATTTGTGTGACCTCTTTATAAAACATTATTATTAAAATACAATGAGATACTTGTTTCCGATCCTTTCGTGATTAATATTCTGTAAACGTCGATATTTTATTCACGACGACCATACTTCTTTATGAAGTCGTGATGTTAGAGCATTGTTCGAACGTTATTAGTGATTTACAAATAATCAGGTATAGTTTCATCATAGTAGTATTAAACGTAGAAATATGATTGGAGTCATTTAAGTGGCTATTCTGTACCTTGATTATGAAAAATTTACCTCGAATTTTAAGTCAAAGAGTGTAGTTGTATTAACTTGTAATAAACTTCGAAATACACTGCAAAAATGAACAAATCGCAGCGATGTGACTTCACATTATTCACACGTAACAAGATATTGTGTATCGAAATGGAAAAACGGAACTTGATTTCAATTCAAGTATCAACACATTTTCCTCCAAACGTACAAATAATAAATCAGAAATAGTGAAAAAACCAACAAACATGTCTTACCATCATATCGAATAAACGATTCCAAACACTTTTTATAATCTATCTCATAAATAGACCAATTAGAACAAAGTTTATTTTGATATGCTTACAAATGAGTTATTTTAATTGCTTCGTTTTAGAATCTAATCAAAAATTGAGATTAGAATAGTTTATTCAAAACGACTGTAAATTGCAGTATTGTCAGTTTCAACTAATTAAATATAGCACTGCTCCATGGTTTCTACGAACAGTACTGTTGATAATTAAAACTATTTGTACTTTCAAAAATTCCCGTTCAACAATTATAATGCGGTACGTGTTTCCACATCCCACCAGACAAGGAGATGCGTGAAACAATAGCTCTATATCATCCTTTCATATCGCGAGAACCGAGTCTCTCACAATGGTACAACCGTGTTACTTCCGCTGGCGAGCTGACGGACTCAGACTTTAGGCTCGGCTTATACCAAGCGTGCAAGCGATATATACTATGTATTTCAGTCAGAGGACTTATTAAACCCACGACAATACATGTTTACATATAATAAAAAGTCAGAGGACTTATTAAACTCACGACAATACATGTTTACATATAATAAAAAGTCAAAGGACTTATTAAACTCACGACAATACATGTTTACATATAATAAAAATATATGCAATAATATTATGAATAACAGAGTAAGCCTTATAAGTAAAATACGCTCCCAACGTGTGAATACCCTTGTGCTGGCTACTTATTTGACCTATCTTATCGATCGTTACGTATGGATATAACCTATAAGGATGATCTGTTACGTTCAAACTACAAACCTGGCTTACGAAGACAAAATTATCTAGGTGCTAAAATTTCCGTAAAAAATAAAGTTATATATTTTATACATATTTGGGACGAAAATTTAACACTAAGAAATCTACTTAAAGGTCCGTCGACCAACCTTACATATTATTTATAACAATAGTCAGTAGATAGATACCTAGTAATCTTTTTTAATCCCAAATAAAAATACCATAACAAAAAACATCAGCCGAACACTATTTCATAGTTGGTATTAAAATTATATAATTAAATATATTCTCATATCACCTTTTAGATACCTACATGCATTGCGCTGTATCTAGAATTCTGTTTTCTATATGATATATAACATTATTACAAGATGATGAAGTCGAGACTAAGGTAATTCTCTCACGATCACAGTAAAACTAGACAAGCGGCTTGAGCTAAGACGTATCACTTAATCGTTATTGTTTAAAAACTTCAAGACATCTAAGACTGAGGAGAAAAATTTGTTAAAAATATTGTATAACAGTAAGTTAAAGTGTTCATTTAATTTAATGATAATTTTTTTTTCATCCGTTTGTTGATAAATTGCGCATAGAAAGTTTTAGTTGCATAATTAATTTTAAAGTTACGAAAAGACAAAAACTGTCCCAAATTAAGAATAATATAATAAAAACTGATGAAAATACGCCAATGTCTATTGTTCTAAAACGTAGGTTTGCATTTTCTCGTGCTATTAGGCATATTTTAGACACATTAACGCGGCAACTAAAATGTGTCGCCATAAATATATTCAAGGTATGATCTACATCTGCTCATTCACACCAATTTCAAACTTTTTATTTTTTCTTATTGCTTTGTATTACAATACGAGCTTGCCGTTCACCTGATGGTAAGTGATACGACCGTCCATAAACTGTAGAAACACCATCCAACACCTTGAATTACAAATTATAGTAAAAAAGTGTAGTAATTGTAGTAAAGGTAAGTATTGTTTGGTATTCCTTTGCGCTCGCAATCCTAACACATGAGGTGTTGAGAATATGTCCAGTGGTTACACTGGTTACAATGTTCTTCAAACCGGAACACAACAGTGACTACACACTGCTGCTTGGCGGCAGGAATAGACATTGTGGTGGTACCTATGCAGGCGGACTCTCACATATAAGTGACTAACCACCAGTACAGTAATTACACAGCAACCTAACATACACCACATTTTATGATCTCTTGACAACCTCTAAATACTTAAACGTGTCTAATAATAGACACAGGTACCTCCAAGAAGTTTATAACCAATAGTCTTCTTGGATACGTCTAATAGTGGTCGCCGGTCAATTTCAATATCAGTTTGAAACATCCAATGTAAAATTAAAATTTTGGATCGATCTATAAAATCGCCAAATCGTATCGACACGCGTAAAATTGCAGATAAAGTCCCAATTAAAAATAAACTTACCAATGACGGAGTCTGAGTTAAACCTTACACGTCATGCATTGTATAGATCTTACAATACATATAATCACATTTAGGTACTGATGCATTACTAACTATTCTTTTCATACACAAATGGAAACAAGGACATAAACAGTTTTTTAATCAAACGGATATGTTAATTTTTGATTTCCTCAAGTTTAACGACTGCACATTAAATGATAATATACAAATTTATATGGAAGGAAGCGTCCTTCAATAGCATTGCTGTATTGTGTATTTTTAAATTACTTGTTTCGTTTACTTTTGATTACATACACAGAAAAACATCTAAGAATTATTTTACCAAATTCGAGGTAATGATGTTGGCGGCACTCTCTGTGCAATATCGTAAAAATCACTGAGTTGATATTCATAATTACACATTATGTGGATCTTGTGGTGTATATCTTCATCAACTTCTTAGCAAATGTTATTGTGCCAATAAAGAGGTGATATAAAGCCTAATAACATATTTAGTGGAAACATTAGTTTATGAAATAAGATTCTGCGCATTGAATGCCATCGCTACACAGTTTAACGTGAACTAAATAATTCTTGCAAAGAAAATTCAAAATTGATACAGTGATTAAATTACGGGGTCGCATCAAGCGCCAACTTATAGAAGGCAACTAATATGTAATATACATTTTATAATCCTGATACGCGACTACATGATAATGGTATACTCGGGTAAAAATTTGTAAGGGCCAACTTTTTGCAAGCGTTTACAATAGATTAGGAACATTCTTGCAGACAATACGACAGCATATGCTTCGCCGTTGCATCGCTTGCGTTTTAATAGCTGTTACATAATTGAATTTTCACTGTGGCCGCTAATAATTACAAATATATTCAAATTACCGCTACCTACGTTTTTTATTGTACTTTTCAAATGATTTTTATATACTACATTTCCTTATAAGCTAATGGCATGCTCCTTGGCGTTTGTAAACATCAGAAACCATAAAATTAGAAGTTTTTGCCATCATAAGTTTAAATCGGAATACTAAATTTATTTACAAATAATAAGGAATGGATATAAATGAGAGGATCGGTGGTGCCTCTCACGGGGCGCACGAGACAGTTTAACTTTCACCTTCAAGTTTTTGGAAGGAAGTACCAAGATCGAGCCGGCCATTAATACTGTCAAAATATTATTAGTCCATTGTAATGTTACATCTTTTAGGCCTTACCTTGCGTTTTTTAGAGGACGCAATTTTATTTTTTTGTTGTGTAGGGGAGGTCAGTGTAAAGCTAAAACCAAGTTTGTGGGGTCGCCACCCTTGTCCCACGGCCGCCATCTTGAAAATAGTGGTTGAAATGGTTTTTACGATGTATCTCTTAAACTATTTATCTGACAAAAAAAATTATAAACATTTTTGTTGCAAATTAAATTCTCTACAACTTTGGTCCAGTAACTTTTGTCGTAGAACTATAAATAAAAAAGTTATAAGCGAAAATGTTAAGAAATTAAATGTTAAGCAATGTCCATTGCAACGTCATCAGAACGTGTTAATAATAAGGTTCATAATACTTTTTTGTAGTCTCATTACGTATAACACAAACCCGCGGTTGTCGGTTTGTACGCGAATTACTTGGATCCTGAATCGCTTTGGCACAGATGAAGCAATTGTTAGGGCATAGTCAAAAATTTCTTCTGAAAGTGTTGTTATTAATTTTTTAAAATCTTTAGATAAACCTTTGTTTAAACACTTTTCAAGGTCAATGACTCCCGACGGCAATTAGGAAATTAACATATTTAAGTAAAAACAACTGCATTAAAACGCACTTCGAAGAAGACTAAACCTGATCCTTTAAGAATTAGTTAGGAAGAGTACCTGAACGTTCTCGAAGTATAAATTACTATTCAAATATATATTATATGTTGTAAGCTGATTTTTTGGCTTTTAACCGCCGTGTCAACGGCACCTACAATAACTTCTGCGCAACTTCTTTTGTTCTTTGTTTTTGTCATTCCGTTAGTTGAATGAAAACGTGTAAAAAATTAAGTAGGACGTTGTTTTGTTATATAATAGTTTCGTTGAAATTAAAAAAATCAATTTCACTTGTCCGCGCGAACGGACGAACGACGAAGTGTGTGTAAATTTCGCAATTTTCCATTATCAGGTCCGAAGCACATATTAAATAATCCAACTTCTAATACCACTAACCTTAGGCAGACGAAATATGTACTTATCAATCCAGTCAATAGCTTGTCAGTTATAGGGGTGGTCATAAGTAAAAAGACACCGGATTTTCAGGCACACAACTCAGGACTCGGGGCAGACGCTCTCTGTCACCTTGTCAAGAACAAGTTGACACTATATTACTAAGAAACTGACAATTGCTTCAACAACCAAATGAAGGAATGGATTACGTTACATCTAAATACGTCCCAACCTTGAGTATTAACTCGAAATTCAGTAGATTTTCTCTCTTTATTAGGTGCATAATCAATTAATTACTACGTAACTTGAGTTTTGTAGATTGAGTAGTCAGCTTTTGCATAAGATAAAGTTAAAAACTCCAATTTCACGTATCAAGGACATCCATAACTAGTGATTTTGCACTATGAAGAAAGCCCCGGTCACCTCTTTTCGTAACATTTCAAATGATCTTTGGGGTGAACTTGCAACGATCTGAATAACGAGAACACGTCTATAAGCCTCCTATGCAATGTTTCCAACTCGCCTAAAGGCTTAAACATTGCGACTCTAACCAATGAACCTACGCAGCCGCCTACAACACTTCTGGTCAATTCCAGATTAAATCATGTCGTACGATAAACTAGAAATTTGGGTTTCTGAATTTGTAAGTACAACTTCAGCCAATGACAAATTTATACACCAAAGTTAAATATATGTTGCTTTTCATTTTGCTTAAACAGTATAATTATTATAGTCAATTGTTTTCTTTTAAAATTCGCTAAACAACTTAATAATTTTAAATATCGTTAACTAACCAGTAACAAATTCACTCGTCAATTTTACACCATTATTGAGCAGTTTGCAAACAAAAGATTCAGCTTATCCAAACAATAAACAATATAAACAAACACCTTCCACTCATGATACATTCGCACGATTTATGATTACGGCAGGTGAAAGAATATTTACCTTAAAGTCATTCACATTCACTTATCGTAATATAGGCGATAAATTCAAAGTAATGTTATGGAATACTTACCGGACTAAAAATACAGCTTAATTTTGAATTAAACTTACATTTTGAACTTTGTCGGCTGAACGTTGTTTCAAACCGCTGTCCTGTCTTGGATTCGATACAGGCCTCGATATGTACCGATTAGACAATTTTCTAGCGAAATTACTCTTGAAATCCTCGCATCTCATTATGGATTCCACTGGTCTACTGAAACCCTCGTCCAGTTTGCCGGGAACAGTGTCTGGCTGCATAAACATTGTTTCTTAACCACTAATGTCATTATAAAACACAAGTTCATTAATGTTCGATTTTTGAATTTCGTATCAATGTTGTAGAGCGTGCACGGCGTGACCGACAATGCAACCACTAACGATTGAGTTGCGCTTCGTACTGACTACTAAGTACTAACAGTGACTTGCCTGCATAACCACCGGGCACGGTTAGCGCGCAAAACACCCAACTTATATTGAAAGATTAGAGCATGATTTTTATGTTAATAATTTCAAAATGCTACTTTGAAATAATTAAAAGAAAAACTTGATTTCCGGGCTACATAAATTACATTGTGCAAAATTAATAAACTTTCAATAAATTGTGACTTATTAATAAATGCGCCATCTACCGGTACACATTGAATTTATGTAGATACGTAGAAAGTTAACTATAGTACTTATGGAAGTTGTTGTCATGGGTTTTAAATTTGGTATTTGACTTGATAATTATAACATTTATTTCACTATTGCAGTCATAGATGGCGCTTATAGTATAATAACAATAAGAAGCGGCTATACCGTGATGACGAAACGGCTTTTACGATGAACGCCCTATTTATCAAACATTGCACGCATTATATTACAAGTTACAAGTCACACAAGCATTTTTGATAAACAAAACCACACATACAACTGTAACAAGCGTTTATAGAACAAGTGGTTATCACTTATATCATCTAGTTTAACGAAGGAAACTTGTAAAACATTTTAACTAAAGGGTAATCATTGGCTTCAAAATCCACTACAATCCAAAAATAGTAAAATTTTACACACAAGCAATATAATCTTCTTTCCAGTTAATATTTTTATATTATGCACATTAATTTATTTTATGTAAGTAGTTGATGCCTAGTTTTAAACAACGTTTTTGAATATTTGTTTGTTACTTAGGTTACATGGAAATTTAAATAGGCATCGACTCCAGAAAACAAATAATATAAATAAAATACAATTTCATACAATCTACAACTCTCGTAAAATTATTTAATAAACGTAAATTGCAAGAAGTTGTAAAAAAATCTTGAACATGTACTTAACTTGTGAGCTTCTAGAATGTTTGATAAATGGAACACCAAAGGCGGAGTCCGGCCAAAGCGACATATTAACATCTATGTCAACATATCGCTTTTACCGACACCGCCTAAATAGACCGATATCATCGAACAAATATCGGCTACTAACAACTCCGACATGTGCTCCTGAGATAAAATCCTAGAACCCGAGTACCTACAGCGCCACACCCCGGGTCCAATTGTGAATCTAAACCATCAGGACCCGAAACATATTATTTTTTTACTTATATAAAAATCGGTCAAACGTTTTATGAGGAGTTCAGTGACATAGACACGTACGGTACCTACGTATGTATATATATCCTAAAATTTGAAAGTACCTCAAGAACATTTCTGCCAAAAACTTTTACTTTTTAATAATCTAAGGCTTAAAACCTGCAACACTTCAGTCATATCTGCTTTAGCATGTTCAGGTTTAACTAGAAAAAGGTTTTAACAACGTTTTACATAGCCCACCTCTCCTCAGTAAAATATACGTCAATGCCTTTCCCTAAATGTCTATATAATATAATATTAGCCCTGTATTATATACTGTCCCGCTGCTGGGGCATGAGCCTGTCCTACTGCTGAGAGGAATTAAACCTTAGTCCACCTAACTGGCCTAGTGCAGATTGGTAGACTTCACAATTCCTCAAAACAACTATGAAGAACTTCTCAGGTCTGCAGGTTTCCTGACAATATTTTCTACAAGCGATAATTCACAAAAAATACCCACATGATTTTTAGAAAGGTCAGAGTTGTGTGGTTGAGTTTTAAACCTGTGGATATCCGTCTCGGCAGTCCGTTCCACAATCAACAAGGCTATCGCCGCATTATATCCCAAAAACTCTATTACGTGTCTATTTATAAGTTTAATAATTTTAGACAACCTTTTTCTTCTGATTCATTGTTACCATGGTTACCATGCCATCATATTGACGTCTTGATTCCATATATATTATAATTCTCTTTGTCTTGATTGATAACCTAAGTCAAATTGATTGGCCGGCTGTTTTGAATATATAATATAATGGTCTAAAAATAAATAACAACAATCATGAAATTCATTTTGTTATCCACCAGACAGTACAAACATCCTGAAATACATTTTAAATGATAAAATTCCTCAAGACAGTCAAAATAATGGATGATAAAAAAGAACGTGGTAAGAATGTGTACTTTGTTTTCGTTCGTATACAATATACGAATTAATTTTGTTTTGAAATTGTAATTAACTGTATCTACGATATCTTATTAAAACGAGTCATCTTTCAAGTTCAGAACATTAAATCTAGATTTTTTTAGCTACACTTACTGATTCTGTAGCTTAGTTCGCTGACAGCGTTAGGTACTTCAACGTAGAAAAAGTTACTTGTAAGCGAACGAATTGAAAAATGGTTATCAGATATTTTTGGCTGTTTTTGTTTTGTGTCTGCTATAATACTCGACATTAGCAAAATCATCGAAGTAGAACGAATTGAGTGTGCCAAAGCATTGGCTAACGAACCGCAAATGCAAATTTTAAACGGAATATGATATTAATCGTATTTATTCAAATAAATATTTACTGCATGACGATAAGGGAAAATGAATATGATTAAGGATTAAAATGTTTCAAACACAGCTATTATGTTGGTCCAAAATCTAAGTATGATGCCCTAAGAGTACAATTATAGTTCAGACGGGTTTCAGATAAAGCGATGAATTCAATCTGAAAATTTTATTTTGCAGTTATCAAATCAGTATCAATACCTCCGCCAGTGCTCCTGATGACGAAAGTCCTGAAGCATATAAAAAAATCATTATGTTAATCGGTAAGTTTGTGGATGTAATTGGCTGTATCTACAATTTTTTTTTTAAATATTTGAGTTTGTTTAGATGTTTCTTTTTATGTATTGTTCTTTCTCTTTGAAATCGAATTCTTGGCGTGTTGTTTACAATATATTTTTTGTATCATTACTGAATCCCGGCTCATAGGCCGGGGTGCAGGATGCGGACGGGCAAAAGCCAAGTCTACAGCAAAGTAAGGTAACATGTTGTAGTGGGAAAGAAAAAGGAAACTTAACGTTGATCTATCAGAAGAAATTTTCTCACCATGCGACAAGTGTTGTGGATGACAGTTTTTTGAAGGGTGATGTATATAAATTTTGGTAGGTGGAGTGTCAGTAGGGACTAGGAGTTGTGTAGCGGTGTAGGAATCATGCCCGTGGTTGACAAAACTATTGGAACGTTTATTACTGTTTGAAGGCCACATTCCTATAACTTCGTTTTTAGTTTAATGTATTTGGAAATTTTGTCAGCTATTGCAGATTGAATGTTGAGTGTGTTCGGGATTGCTTTATCAAGTAATAAAGCAGATTTCTCGATTTTATCTGGATAAAATGAGATGAATAGAGGACGGAGGAAAGTGTGTTTCGGCCTTGAAAATATAATGAAGTCATTGTGCGAACGTAATGACTACTGTTGCTCATGATAGTAGGGTATTTCATCATTTTTTCTTATAATTATAATTTACCATCAATCATAATTATGTAATTGTCATCATTATAACCAATTATGGTAGGGAAATTCATGAAAACTAAACACTTAATGAAAATGCATTTAATTACTGCAAACGTATGGAAATATAAATTTTGGACTTAAATTCTATAATGCCTTTGCCTCAATTGATTCTAATTTCCATTGGACGAGTAGCTCCAGGCTGGTCAGTGGTTACCCATAATGCTAACTTTAATAACGTTACTCAACCGGCTCTATCGATAGAGCGTTGCAACTAAACCACAAAGCCGCTTGCACAACAAACAAACACCGTGTAATAACATGTATCGTGCCTCTTATGTAAGTAATTTCATTTTATCTAAAATAGACCTATGCGGACTATATAGATGTAATTTACATTTTGTAGAGCATAATCGCGGGTTAGGTAAGTTTTTCGAGAAACGCAGTTTTGTAGTTGAACACCGAAATAGCGGTATTACTGGTCTGTGGTTGCTTTATAAGTAAAAGCTCATGTCTAAACATGAATCATAAAATTCTGCTTTAATCATGCATCGTTATTATGAGTCGTTGAAAGCAAAATGTTATCTGTATCTGGTTAAATTACCTTCGGGTTTAACGAACTGAATAGGTCAGAACCTTGACCCACAAGCGTGATGCTAATTTGTCTAGTGGAAAAAATCTCATCTCTCCATAAAACTTACAACTAAAATATGTGCTTGCGTCAATAATATCACAATTAAAGTGATATATGGTACACAAATATCTAACCAAATCTAACTGATCTCTTTATTTACAGTGCAAACGAATATGTTGCCATTCGAGTCGTTGGAATTTCCCCAAAAATGTTTAATATGCCAAGAGCTCGACTTGACAGAGATGGTGTTTCTATGCGTCGCGTGCACTTTCATTATTTTACTTCTCATGCAGACCTGTCGCATCATATCCTACGGCTCCGAGGACGTCACATTGTAGAATGGATCAAGGCAATGAGTAAAATCGTATTTCTCTATAGTTTATTATATATGCACTTAAAGTTTTTGAAATGGTTATAAGTACTGCCTGTTATTCCCGACAGGCTGTTGTTGAATCTCGTGCAATGTTACAATGGCCATCCTGATAGTAAGTGAACATTGAAGTGACCAGAATTCTTCTGCAATATTTTTTCCACTAAACGGGTTAATAAATACGCCGTGTCAATAAAATAAATTAAACCGTAAGGAAGAATTGAATTGGGAGGGAAGAGTTTTATGAGAGTTTCGGCAATGGTGCGTAACTATTTGCCATCAACAGTCGCGGAAAATTCATTATGTCAGTTCAGTTTCTATTATAAACGCAGCCCTTGGTAATGTTTTTAAGAAAATAGAATCTTGCAAAACTGTACTAAAACGAAGGTGGGCCACGTTTATACTGTCATATATGTATAATTTTTTAAGAGAAAAAGCGGCGATAGCCTAGTGGGTGTGGAACGGACTGCGAAGACGAATGTCCGCAGGTTCAAATCCCAAGGGCACACACCTCTGACTTTTCTAAAATCATGTGTGTATTCTTTGTGAATTTATCGTTCGCTTTAACGGTGAAGGAAAACATCGTGAGGAAACCTGCACATCTGAGAAGTTCTCTATAGGAATTTCGAAGGTGTGTGAAGTCTACCAATCCGCACTAGGCCAGCGTGGTGGACTAAGGCCTAATCCCTCTCAGTAGTAGAGGAGGCCCGTGCTCAGCAGTGGGCAAGTATATAATACAGGGCTGATATTATTATATTATTATTATATGTATAATTTGGAAAGTTATATTCTCTTGTATACATGTGTTATTGTAGCAAATGTGGCTAGATGTTTTATATAAAAGTTATAAACATGTCAAAATGTACTGAATCCATAGAGTTGGCGGCGGAAACAAAGAATTACTCAATATTGCGTAACATATTATGTACTATAGTTGACGATATATCTTCGCTTCCTATATTCTTTGTTTCGTTTATTGAAATATGGACCCGAAATTACACACACGCAGACATCACGCCTTTATGGCCAAAGGGATAGGCAGAGGTACTCCCAGGACATCCACTTTTCGCCATGTGTGTTCCGTCCCATGTAATAGGAGGCGAGCTTATCGCCATGACGGGCACAAATTCCAAACTCCAGGCTGATACTGATTAGAAAAACCAAACATCACCGCCCGACCTGAATTCGAACCCGAGAGAGTAGTCACACCGCGCAACACACCTACGCCACCGAGGCAGTCAAAATTATACAAAATTAGGTTATAGATATTAATAACAATTATTGTAGTATACCTGATTACTGTAACATTAATATTTTTTTTAAGCCAGTTAGAACTTGCAATAGAAACAATACGAATAATAAACTAAATACAATAAGGTCAGGAGGCCCTACGGGAGACTACGGGGGTTTACCATTACTTTATGGCTAGATGTAATGAGACACGAGATGGTATTTGGTCTGATTTATTCTATGTACAAATGGTGTTTATATACTAATGTGGTACGTGGTGTACGTGAATTAACACTCATCCAAGCATCTACGTGATACTAAGCTGTCGATACATTCAGTCAGTTTACAGTCGTTCTAATCGAAGAATAGTTTTGACAGCCGTATATGTAAATAGGGATTTTGGCTCTCTTACCTATGCGGCTATCGAAGCTGTCCTTCGATTAGATCGCCCGTAATTGCAAAAACGGATACACACCTATAGACGGCGTTACACATTACACGGTCACCCGTAACGTCCTATTTCTATCTTTAATAAACTGCAAAACCACCAAAGCTATTAGTTTTAAAGACCTCCTAACAAAACGGCGCGCTAACCGTATTTTTCGGAACTATTTTTCGAATTTTATAATACTAGATGTCGCTCGCGGCTTCGCCATCGTGAAACCCTATAAAACACCATTCGTGTAAAAAATTACACTTAAATTCCATTTTTTTCCATGAGACAATTATCAGGATAAGAAGTAATGTGTGTTATTCCCCGACACGGTGTATTTGTATGCCAATGCCAATACAACCACCCGTTCACGAGTATGACGCATGCGCCAGCCATCGGCCTCCTCAACCATGTTACAGATACCCGTGTGTGTGTGTGTATATATTGAAATAAAAGTAATAAAAAACGAGATCACTAAAGATTAAATGAAACGCCCTCGACATTAATTATGGTAATGGAATTCCAGCTCACAGTTTTGCGTGATGATAAGATTTTCGTACACCATCACATTTATAATTAAGATAAAGTCTCTTTACAGAGTGCAATACCAACGCAATGCCGTCGGCGATAAGCATGGACAGATCTGAAGAAACAACAGATGAAAGCGGTAAGTGGCTAATTACATAAAGGATGAGCAAAAGATACTTCCTCTGATCTACGGAAGACATGTTGGAGTAACAGAGACGCGTTCCGTATGCACTCACACTGCCGCGAAACAGCCTCGAACTTGTTCTTCCGAGCCACCACCCGGTCTCGACACCTCAGTGCGCACTAAGATCATGTCTTGCGACGTGGCTCACTTGAGGACGAACCAATGACTTAACCCCTCGGGTCACTAAGGAGAAAACCTCCTTAAAAAATCCGCCAAAATCGCAATCGGTGCGCGGTGAGGGGATGCATTGCTTTAAGAAAGGTTTTTTAGCCCATATGTGAATACATCAATGATGACAATGATAACATACATGATTACGTTAATCTATGATACTAATGTACTCTTTTATTGCTTTTCAGGTAAATCTAAAAATAAAATTAAATGGAAATCTTTGGAACACAAAGGGCCAGATTCTCACCGCCATACGAAAGACTACCTGAAGGCATTAATTTCAAGTATGACGGAAAAGTGGTAAAATTATCAGAAGATGCTGAAGAAGTAGGGATTCTATGCAATGTTAGATAGAGATATTGTGAAAAAAACTTTCCAAACAAACTTCTTCAACGATTGGCGTGATGTGATGACACCAGAAGAACGAAAGTTAATTAAGGATCTTACTAAATGTGACTTTACAGAGCTTGAAAACACTTAAAAAAGAAAAAAATATAAAAAGAAAACAATACGCTTATTGTAAAATAAATGGTAGAGAACAAAAATTAAGAATTGCAATGTAGAACGACCGGGCCTGTTCTGCCCAATAAATAACAATAACCTTATGGGCAAGCTAAAAAAAGAAAACGAATAAAACCGGAAGATATTATAATCAACTGCTCAGAAGATAAAATTCCGGAACCACCACCAAGGCATACTTGGAAAAAGTAGAACATGACAATAAAAGCAGTTGGCTAGCCAAGTGGAATGATAACTTAACGGGAAAATACAAGTACATAATTCTGGATGCGAGCTCCAACATTGAACAAGAGAAAAATAGAAAATATATGAAACTGCTAGAGAACTCCATAAACACATAGCTAAAATAAGAGAAAATTATCGCGCCGACTGGACATCATCTGATCCCGAAGCATCGGACAGCGAGGAGTAGCTATGTATTTTATAGATACTCTAGCTTTCAGAGTGGGCAGTAATAATACAAATACGATAACAAGAGAAGATGAAGAGGAGAATGAAATGGATAAAGAAGACCCCGTGGGTTGCTGTAATCTAAAAGTCAAACACATTCAGTTGTGTGAGAAAAATAAAGGTTCGATTATTTTGGAAAATGTTCTGTCAGATATTGCAGAATAGTGCCTGTGGAAGAACTTGTGTATGAAAATCTTAAATCATTTACAAACAACAAAGACAAGGACGATGCATTGTTTGACATGATCGATAATAATAAGATTAATAATTATTTAAAGTCTCAAATGCCAAATTTGACTGCAAAATTTGTCCGCACATACCGCGCGTGTACTACGTTTGAAAATTATTTGAACACCAAGATTAACAGAACAGACACACTTGCGGATAAGGTGAAAGCTTTGAAGCAGGCTACTTTGGAAGTCGCAAAACTATGCAACCACAAGAATAAAGGTATATAAAGTACTTATGTAATATTATGTTCCATTTAATGAAAACTTAATATGAGGAAGTAAAAAGTACATTTAACGCCGTGGACATTGGACAGGCACACAACACCCGTGATGCAAGAATCATTGGCTTTTACATATTAGCAAATACGAATATTGATGTTCAGTATTTGCGTATACGACTATTCATTACATCACCACACACACACACGCACACGCACACTCACACACACATACACACGCACACGCACACGCACACGCACACGCACACGCACACGCACACGCACACGCACACGCACACGCACACGCACACGCACACGGTAATTGCGTATCATTGTTCTTTTGATGTTTGGTGTGGGCAGATCAATAAGAATGCGTTTTAATGTGGGACATTGGTTCGTTCTTTTTATTATCCTAAAGCGACTATATGAAACGTATGTAAACGCATTACGAATTACGGTAAATTTGAGAGTATTTATAATGTATTTTTTCTTCTAAGACTTGGTGCTGACGTCTTTGCTTAGTTATAAAGTAAGCGGGACCCTTGAGGCCCATTAAATTTTAAAATCATTTCATAAAAAAGTATTAAGAAAAACCTTTGATTACGCTATTGTTATTATCATTTATCTACCGCCAACACACCTCAAGAGCGAACAGAAACTGCATATATATGTAAAACATATTTTTTGTTTCAGATCGATTTGAAATCCAATCGTCGAAGATGAATTATATTGACCCTCGCATCGCAATCGCTTGGTATGATAATATACTCTTTAACACAATACCCATTTACACCAGCATGAATAAGGAAATGCTAAATAATGATTGCCTCGGTGGCGTAGTTGTACTGCATGCGCGGTACGGCAGCGCTCTGAGGTCCTGGGTTCGAATCCCGGGTCGGGCAATGTGATATTTGGGTTTTTCTGCTCAATATCAGCCCGGAGTCTGGAATTTGTGCCCGATATGGCGATAGGCTCGCCCCCTATCACATCATGGGACAGAACACACATGGCGAAAAGTGGGTGCCCTGGTTGCGCCTCTGCATACCCCTTCGTGGATAAAATGCGTGATGTTGTTGTTGAATAAGGAAATGTATTTCACATAGTCCGCGTACCGCTCCTATTCTTTCTAAGAGGGAGGAGGAAGGCGTTATTTTATATTATTAAGGCCTAATTAACACCGGAACATTAGAGCATGCATGCGTTCTTATCTTACCAACAGCTGGCGGGAGCAAAAAAAGGTCGCCGAATTTCATAACACCTCCACGCAAGGCCCTCGCAAGTGCAAGACTTGGCGCTCTCCTCGTAGTTACGCTTTTGTTCTTCTGATATGAAATGACTCACCGCTTAATAGATCAAAGACATTCGATATAAAACAGCACATTACATGTGTCTGATATCTATACAGTGATATTTTCTTACGAACCGGTATCCGGTGTTTTCTTGACGGAATACCCATAGGCACCTAAAATTGTAAACGTCCCAATGTGGCTCCAATAATTAATTATGGCAACTCTAAGTTACATTAATGAGGAAAAATTCGGATGTTAGAGGACCCCACAAACGGTGGACGGAATAGCTGTACCTTCGACCTTCTGTTCGTCAAATTAAAATAAGAACTTTCTGATTTCAGGTGCAAACGGAACGAAGTGCCTTTAACAAAATTCTACAGTAAAACACAACAAACTTATTTTAAATGGGCCATCGACGAGATTAACAGGGTCGGGGCATATTTTGTGTTTGCAAAATATAACATTTAACAAACCGTTTGTTATTTTCAAACATATTATACATATTATTATGTAATTTATTTTTTATTTATAATAAATCTCTGGATTTTATGCTCTGTGTTTCAATTGATTATTTTTGTCATATTCAGTGTAAGCGATATTTTGTAAAAGGTGACCAAACCATAATAATTGCTTTAACGTTACAATTGTGGCGCTATATTGCTAATGATAAATAATCCATCAGACACGCCAGGCAAGTTGTATCACACTCGCGTGCTAGACCCGAGCGTAAGTGCGGCTCCGCACACTACATGTGTTAAAATGAGCGCAACGACCACACGGCCAACACGTCGCGCGTGTTTTAAAAGATTCGCGACATTGATACCTATGTACTACGCACTAGATTTGACGTTCCGAACATTCATTGTGTTCCAGTGAATTGTACTGCAATCCGTACATCCGACTACTGTCGTTTCAATATTGACAGCTTTACTTACACTATATTTAAAGCGCTTTAGCACTGCATGTTAAAAAAGTTTGGTTAGACGACGATTGGTTTTTTAGCGCTGCAGCGAGCTTTAGTTCTAACTCCAGATTTTGAACAAATAGTTTATATAGACGTTCGTTTCTATAGAATATACGTCTATGATACGCGACAATGTCACAAAACTCGTCTTATGTTTTGCCACACTTATGTCGTGCTCATTTACGCCTGTTTTCAATAAACGCTTACAATCGTTTATTGCGATCCATCACGAAAATGGACCGATCATTAAGCGGCGGAATAGCTTGCTAGCATACGTGTTCCCTCCTTCCTACAACTCAGGGTCCTTCAAACGGAGCGTGAAAAAGCAATCAGACAGACTAGCATAAGCATGCAGACAGAGGATGTTGTTATCTTTACTGGTCGACATTTTGGGCTTCACTTACTTCATGTTGACTGGAGCGTCAAAACAATGAATAACCAGTAAGACAGCCACGGTGGTATATCGAGCACTGGAGTTTGAGCTACGCGAGTAAGTTCACACAACACGCCAAGCGTGTACCAGTCGCACTCGATTTGCGCCCATAAAACACAACTCACGTGCGTTGCAGTGAACGTGTTAAAATCAGATGCAATAAACCCTCCCCCACGTGACCATAAAGGCTGCAAACTCTTCGAAATGTCGTGATAAAACTAAAATATAAAAACCGCGATAAAATCCGAAAATTAGTTTCAGTGTAATAAAAGTTCGAAAAAATTATAATTTTTATTAACAAATTAAGCATTTTGATTGGTTGGATCAAAGATTTAGATAGGGATCGTTTATTGAAACTGCCGTTAATCTATAGGTCGATTATCTAAAGTAGAACACATTTACAAGTTGCGCGTGTGTATCTGTGAATAAACACGTTCGTCGTCATGACAACGCAACACTCACGCGTCAACAAAAAAACGATTGTGCTTTTTAGAACACACGACTGAAGTAAAACTTCTTTAGCTCCATCTATATGTATACATACGTTTCACTTATTTAACTGCCATATTTTTTTATTAATAACCCGAAAATTCACAAATATCAACTATAAAATGAATTTACCATTTTATTTACTTTCATGAAGCATCGGAATGTTTGCCGGCAAACATGAAGCTACATGACATTTACGTGTGTATTATAACCTTATATACTACATAATAAGGTGACACGCGTAATGTCATGTAGCTGTCATGTTTGCCGGCAAACATTCCGATGCTTTAAGTGTCAAAGTTTATAATGTGATCACACTTTTCGTAACGCTCGTCACGCATTCACCAACTTACAGCCCAAGTCAAGCGTGCGTAGGGGGCCGTTAAGTATTACGTAACGCAATTTTTGAAGATTTTTGAACCCCCACCCCTCCATGTAACGCGCCGTAACGTTTTCCTGTACGCCCCCCCCCCCCCCAAAGTCTCAAAACTCGAAAGTGTAACTTTTTTTGGAATATTCACAATAACTTTACGCAAAATACAAGAAAATCGCTAAAATACCTTTGTTATTGTTACAAAATAAAACAAACAATGTTACATAACTCTTGTACGAGACCTCGCTCCCGCGCCTGTTACGCATCGTAACGTTTTACAAGACCCCCGTCCCCAATTCTCGTTACGTAACACTTGAACGGCCCCTAAACCAGTTTTAATTAAAAAACAAAAAATACTTATAGCGTGATGTGCGCCCATGTTTCTGTCAGTCAACGCTCATCATTGTCGATCAAAGAACAGTACAGTTAGCTAAAGACCGGATATCAGGGCCAAATTTGTGCTCCAAGTTATTACAAATTGGTAATAAGTCGCTGTCTTTTTTGAAATGTCGTGTGACAAGATATCACAGCGTCCTTAGATATTAATATTAAAATATTTACAGAAAATATCACGATATGGAAAAATATGAAGTATTTTACATTGGTGTTTTGATATTTCACGGTAGATTGACTAACCATCACATATCCGCAAAATGTTTGTATGAAATCCGCCCAACTCTTTGACGTCGATGATTTATTTAAAATTACAATGAAACGTCTTCTAATGATATAGCATTTGGCAAAACACTTACAAAACAATCTCATAAAATATTGTACTTATGTCGAAGATGTTTTTATTACATAGATACGTTGTCCGAGCTCAATACTGGCAAGACGCAAGGAAGGTAATTGCCCGACTCGACGGCCAATGAGCGTGCAGCACTAACGCTGTTACGTAACTGTCGATGTATATATAGCCTTTTCTAACGAATGTATGCTGCATCATTTTATTCCTTCTTCGAGCTAATTTGTGATACGTACAGGTACGTGAATATAGCAAATATTGCTCCGTTTTTATGTGCCATTTTTTGTGTATGACGCGTCTATTTGTAAAACGTCATTGACATATATACAATGTTTTCACTATTTCATGGACAATATAGTGACATGACTGGGGCAATTTTTTCAGCTAATACTTTAAACTCGCAGATTTAATAGTTTTCCTATATAGGATTTTTAACCACAAAATGATATTTATCTGCGGCAAAGAGGCTTTAATATCGCTTAAAGTTACATTGAATGGGGGAAATAAACCACAAATTATCTTGTACTACAATGTTATGCCTCTTATAATTGACATTTCAAAATGTAAACATGCCTAAAACAAAAGCACCGTTTCTTAATTTTTCTACTCTGAGTTTGATTATGCATTTTTAAATTTTTTATTATTACATAATTTCGCAGAAAAAAATTAAAAACCGAAGAATGCTTGATGACGTCATATATACGGTTGAATGAAAAAGTTCCTTTGTTCACCTTACTATTTATTTTAAAAAACTAAAACACCGTCATTTGTCAATGTCAATATTATAATACTTACGTCACAACTGTCACTTTCAAAGAGAGAGAGAAACAAAACAAACTGTCACGACACTTTTTACTGCAAAGCAAAGGTCATTACGTCTTGAGCCGTATATATGAAGTCATTTGGTGCTTACATCGTTTTAGAATAACACAATATTCAAAATGAAAATCATGAATGAAATATCTGAATTTTGAAAAAAAAAATGGGTCTCATAATTTTAGATCTAGTTTCATAAATAAAAATATTTGAGTATGATGAAAAATGAAATGTTGTCAATTGCACTGTGTACACTTTACTTTATAAAGCTGCGAGCACAGTCTCGCATCTTAAACATTTGTCGCTGCCTTTCTTTGTATTATATCTCCTGCACCGTAAACACTGCCCTCCACTACTTGGTGACAGCTCCACGCGCCAACTGTCAACGTCTGACAGCTCCAAACTGACAGATGACAGTTCCAATATCTCACAGTACGCTGTCATTGCCATTTATTTTATTTAAAGGCGTCAGTTTCTGGTACAAATTAGAATTCGTATAAATTTTCGCTGAAAATTTCTTTAAACTCTCATTTTTCGCTAAAACGCATACGTCTTTTTTGATGTCCAAAATGGCGTCCATAATGGAAACATCTATATTTTCGGCGGGAGCAACACAGGCTTCGACCATAGTGAAATAGAATGGTTTCTCGAACAATGGATGGTGTTGCCATGCTTCTTCTATTAAATGAGGCAAAATCGGCCCTAAAGCCTTGCACACAAAGATATTAAAATGGTATTAACAACTAGTTGCGCGGACAATCTTTCCGCTGAATCTTTTTGGCTGCAATACAACCTGTCCTTAACACAATGACAGTAAAGCCCGGAGACCTTATTACTAACGAAATAGAGTATCGATTGCGCTGCATGATTGTATCTGAAGTTGTCGTAATGGTCGAATATTTGTTTTGTGAAATTTTCCGTTTCCTTCACCATGTAACTGTCGAAGTAATTTAATGTCAATTTTCGATGAAATTTATCTTTGTCCACATCACTGATGACGCTTAGCAGATATCTCATGATGTTCCGAACCCTTATTACTTCATTTTGACAGTCGTCTAACAGTTTTTTGCTGACGACAATTTGCGAATGCTGAGTTGCGTGACTCGCCACCCACCATCTGTAATCATTTTTTATACCATACATTATTGATTAATAATCATCCACATTTTTTTTATATTTTATACGATACGAAGAGATGTTCGACTGAAGGAGGGTCCAGAGTTCAATCCCCGGTCGTGTTGATTAACACAATTCACACTATCACTTCGAATAATGCCACTTTATTTTCAACGTGCCATTTGTATACAGAGTATTGGACTTTGGAATAAGTAAACACCAGGGGCCTATTCTCT